>NW_026732869.1:135000-147500 GCF_028476545.2 Physella acuta | reverse complement strand
GGAGGGTGCGATGTTTTTTTTATATACGGTATATAAAAATAAAAGCCGATTTTGGTTTGACAGCGTTCATCCGATCGCCATCAAACTTTGGGAGTTAATAAGAACACTTCAGGTGAGGTTTCTGTAAAAAAATATTTTTTTTTAATATTGCAAGAGCGGCGCCACGGGATAATATGGCGATTTTTCTCAATATACGGTATTTATAAAAATAAAAGTCGATTTTGGTTTGACACCGTTCAACCGATAGGCAGGAGACTCTGGGGAGTTTATGATAATCCCGAGAAGGTTTCTGTGGTGGGGGGAGGGGGGTTTGATTTTGCATGGGCGGCCCCCCGGCAGGATGCGATTTGGCGCCCTGATCTTCCCGGTGAGCACTATGGCGAATACGTTTGGTTTAAACAGTGTGATAGACAATGGATAGAATGGGGCGTTACAAACGCTCACTAAATTGAATCAGGACTGTCCTCTGGCGCACTGGTAGGGTGCGCGATTTGGCGGCTAACAACAATTTTAGTTTCGCCCCCCCCCCCCCCCCCCCCCGCTAAGGGCCATGTAATACGTTTTATTTTAATAATCAGAAAAATTAACCAAGATTAGATTATTAGCTGGGATGTTTGTTTTTGTCCGTAAAAAAATCCAAACAGTTTCGTCACTTTGCGAATGATGCAATTAGCATCTATTTTTAGACAATGCAATCAGAAATTGAGATCGAGCATCTAATAATAGACCATCAGTAACGCTAACATATTGCATCGATCACACTGTTGTTTAAAACACGTCAAATATTTTTTTACGTGTTAAAGAAAAACTCCTGTTCATTTGTGTCACTTTAGCGAATGACGCAATCTGCATTGTTGTTAACAAGAAGCTATTTGGCACGTTGGCGCCTGTTAGTTTTATGGAGCCAAGGGCCGTGCGCGGTAGTGTAATCGGGGGGGGGGGGGCTCCTGAGAGCGTCACTCTACGTCAAAGACACATGGGCGGTCACCGTAGTGTGTTCTACCTCATTATTTCGGTGAGTTATTAATGTACACTCCAAGTTTTCATGCGGTATTGTAGGTAAACCTGTGTCCCGATATGTATGATCCAAGCACAGGCATTGTTTACATTTAAATAACTCACTTTTAGAAAAATAAGGTCACGAATTTAAGAATATAGGATTGGTAACGCTTTGATGAAACTCTTATATATTTCGTCGGACTTTCTTCTATTCCCACGGCAACGCGCGGGGACGGGTACGCTAGTAATATTATAAATGTCATATAGGATAAGCTTGATATATCTTCAACTTCGAGAATGTAATAATTTTTATTTCGGATAAATTAGAATATAGAGCTAAGCTTTATCAAAGAAAGTAGATCAAAACAAAATTAATTAGTTAAAAAAACAAAATAAAATGAGTTATTGTAATTTTAGGCCTTTAATATTTCATATAAATCTTTGGCTCTTAGCAATGTAATAGGTTAAATTACTTTAACAATATATATGTTTATTATTTCTATTAGGGTCTGACAATTTAATTTTGAATGAGATACACTTGAAAGATTTTCTAATTCTCACATATTTTAAACTTTGAGAATCAAGTCATTGTCTCGATCACTTTATTTATTCTATTTCTGTCACCACCGCCCCTCCCCCCCTCCCCACCCTTCCCTTTATAATGTTAGGCCGAAGGCTCAACATTCAACAGAGGTGCCTTGCTTAACGTCGGGTTTCTGGAGGCCTTGAAGGTTCGCGACTTTGACTGTTTCATCTTCCACGACGTCGACCTCATCCCCCTCAGTGATAAAAACCTGTACAGGTGTGGCGACAACCCCCGCCATTTCGCTCTAGCCCTCAACAAGTACTCGTATTCGTAAGTCTCATTTTTTGTAATTCAACAAGTGCTCGTATTCGTAAGTCTCATTTTTTTTGTAATTCAACAAGTACTCGTACATTTGACTTGTCTAAATACTCTTCTTTCCTTCTGGAGAATTAAAATCTTATTTTGAAGCCCCATAGGACATTCCTGTTGTCTTCGATATTTTAAGAAAACTCCGTCTCCAGGTCCGTCTTAGACGCATTCTCTATCACCTTCCCTATGGGTTTCACTCGTTTATTAGTACTGCCGTGTCCTTCTCTATAGTTCTATACCTCAATTTCAGATTCTTTTGTGAGAAATTTTATTCTTTATTTACTATAAAACGTACTTTATTTCAGTATTTACTACAAAGCTTACTTTGGTGGCGTCATTGGTTTCTCTAAGGAACAATTCCTGGACGTGAACGGCAACTCTAACGTCTACGTGGGTTGGGGAGGGGAGGATGACGACTTGCTGGAAAGGTAGGTTCGACCGTTAGTTTCTGTGAGTAACAATCATTTCTCAACCTTTAAAACAAAACCAAGAAAATATTTCGCTAATAATTTTCTGTGTTAAGCTATTTATTTTTCTATTTAGTAGCATTTGGCTTTGGTAGTATCATAAAACACCAGTAATGAAAAAAAATCATACCTTTTTCTGTAATTAGATATAAAAAAAATTATATATTACCGTTCTTTTCAGCAATAAAGAAATAAAATAATAAAATTTTATTGCGCGATTTTGATTGCGTGTACATTTAGGTCCCTCAACAAAGGTTATTACATTAGCCGTTATGGTCTAGGTATCGCCAAGTACGATATGATCAGTCACGGCCGTGATAGAGGAAATGAGATGAACCCACACAGGTAGGAATAATAAACTTCCCTCTGAAAATGTATTTTTTAAAGTAAATTTCTATTACATCTCGTAATTTACTCTTCTATGTTTCCTTTAATATTCTATTCTATATGAAATCTGAAATGCTGCTTTTCTACTCTGAAAGTACCCAATTTCTTTTTCTTCGTTTTAGAGATTACAATGTGGTGAATATCTAACGCTGATATGTACCAGTTTCCCATTTAAAACAACAAATATTATTATTGCTTTCCATAAAATCTTTCTTAAATCTCCTTTTTATTATATTAAATAAAACAATTCAGTATTTTTTTTTTATTTCCAATATTGTATTTCATTAGTTTATTTAAAAAAGAAAAATGGCATTAAACTGCTAGTGTAAAAAAAGTGCTTTATTTACCTCCAAGACTAGACGCCTTAAAGAACGCCAGAGAACGTCAAGACATCGAAGGCCTCAACACCCTTACCTATAAGGTGTTGACTAAAAAGGCGCATCAGTTGTTTACCTGGATCACCGTGGAAATCAACAACCAGGTGTTAGTACAGGTAATAACAGGGTTCTATTGAGTTATCAGGCAAATTGCTGTCGTATAGAATTCCTACAGAGTCATACCAAGTTATTGCTGTTGTTTTTTTCACGCTAGCATAGCATAGATATGAGGGCTATAACAAGGGTAAGATCGGAACTGGAGTTACATACTAACATCGGGTTATGCTTCAGGCAATCATAAGATCACAAATGTGATTTTTGTTTCCGTGTTGATATAATATGTACCTTTATATATGGGGAATTCATCTGCCACACCATTTATCCTGTCATAGACACAATTGTAACAATAAAACGAAAACAACATATATGGTTAAAATTTTTCGCAACTCAAAATAGTTATACAGTAATATTTATTTATTCCAGGCCGCGCCGAAAGAACTACAAGAAATTTTTCATCGTCCAGCTTCTGGTTTTCAACTAAGCTATTCCCCGGGTATACTTTTTCTACAATGCGCATGCGTGCTTCTCATCCATTACAAACAAGTCTATTGAAACAGCTGAAACGCATGTGGGTTCTTTATTATGTATACATAGACAGATTCAGGTAGGTGGTTTGGAAGGAGTGAACATAAAAAGTATCCCCCTCAAACCCCCCCCCCCCCCCACCCCCTTACCTCAATATTATGGAGATATTTTTGTCAAAATTGTGATTTATTGTATAATTATATTGTGATTTTTATTCTTTGTAATACTTTTTGTGAAATAAATACACATTCTGTATATTAACGTTGCAATGCAAAAACCGAACAATGTAGGTTCCAGTAGAAGGCATGGTTGAAGGGGGGAGGGGGGGCTCGATGGAAAATAACGGTCGAATTTGTATTTTATTTTTATTTATCGACTATTTTATTTGCAGTTATAAAGACATTGACAAGTAACGATGCCATATCTTATTTTAATGTATATGATAGTGTATGCTCGGAAGGGATTGAGTCGGTAAAGCTCATGTTTGCTAAACCGAAACGCCCCGAGTTTGAACCCTCGGGAAGATGAGGCTCAATATCTGAGGACATAAATTCTGCTAGGAGACACAACTTCAAAATTAAACAACTGCTGCCTGTTTGTAGTTGGAAAAATTGTATGGAAGCAACTCCAAAAAGAAAAGCAAGCTGAAATCGTAGTCAACGAAGGGCGCATAAGCAGTTGACAGGTATCTTTAATTGTGTTGGAGCGAATCCCTTCAAACACTAAAAATTAAGAACCAAGTAGAAGAAGTATACTCGGAGCTTTGTTGTTTAAACATCAGAACCCTTCTAAAAAAATTTTGGGAACATTTTTAAAAACCCGACTTTAAAGAGATAAAATGAAACATGATTAAACGAAAATTACAATAAACAACTTAATGGCATACTAGTAATTAACATTTTTTGTATTAAGATGATATGCTTTTTATTTGTGAAGGCTAAGTCTATGTCCTCGACATTTGTAATAATCACAATTTTTGTTTTCGTCATACTCTTATTATAAGTATCCATCTGCACATCCATCTCTTCAGCATTGCAGATTCAGTTGTTGAGAGATAGGGAGATTTAGGAAAATATCTTGTAATTTAAAATAGCCATTTATTAAATTGAAATCAATAATTCTTGGGGGGCGGGGGGATGTCATTACATTAGAAAACAAAACCTCCATCATTGTTTGTATTTACTTGTACCTTTATTTATGTGATAACTTAAATAGACAACGTTCAAGACAACCATCACCATTGTTTATCATTATGGTCGTACGGTAAAGTTATTTACCCTTGTATATTGCTATTGGTTGTGATATATTTGAACTAAAAACGTCCATTATTTTTACTGTCAAAAATTTTACAATTTTAACGTTTTGATTGCTATAATAAAATTGGCAGGTCTTCTTTTTTAGATGTGTTCTGTGATAGCATTTCTTAATGTGAGTTTAATGAATATAGCGTGTTGTGTTTTTATGTGTTGCTGCAAGTTATGCGAGGGGGTAAGATGATGTGGGGGTGGAAGGGGTGAACTATGTTAATTTTGGGCTGCTGAGTGGTGATGAACAAGACTATAAGAAATAGATTTAGTACGTATGGTATAAAGAATCAAGTGGTCTAAAAATACAAAACTCGAGATGGGGAAATACATTGGTTGATTATAATAGGGAAATGTGTGTTTGCGAGTAAAAACTGCATCTATTTAAAAACTTACAGAACAGAACACATGCATTCGGTTTGTTTTTTAAGTGAATAGCCTGAGTTGTACACACACACAAAATCAGCGAAAAGCCGAAAACACCTATTATATAGAAACAAAAGCCTGAGTCAAGTAAGTCGAGAGGCTAAATGATTCAAGGAATAAATATCTGCTCTCTCCTAATCAACATAAGGAGGGATGGAAAAAGAACGTGGTCGAGTCGGTAAAGCTCATGGTTGCTAAACCGAAAAGTCTCGAGTTCGAATCCTCGGGCAGATGAGGCTCGTTAGCTGGGGACAGCCACTCTTCTAAGAGAGACAACTTCAGTTTGTTCTTGGTTGAACAAAGGCGCATACTAAATTGTGATGGATTCGTGCTCGAGTCGGCAAAAGCTCATAGTTGATAAATTCGAAAAAAAAAGTCTCGAGTTCAACCCTCTGGCAGATAAGGCTCGATCCCTTCCAACACTTACGAAGAAGAAGAAGAATGGCTATTGTATTGGGAAAAAAATTGACTGAAATACTTTATTACACATTTTTTCATTGGCATCCCTTTATCGTATTTTGGTTAGAATCAGTGACTAATACAAGAAATGTAACGAAATTCGTAAGTATAATAGTAACACTTTTAGAACTATACCATTATTGACGAGAGGTACAAGTTATTTATAACCAATAACGCAATCTATTTATTAGTTAAAAGAAAGATAAAAAGAATAAGAAAAGATCAGAAAAGGAAATTATAAAAATTAAATTACGACTCAATAGATTGTCTGACTAAATTTTAAATGTGTCTGATTAACCTATTTCATTTCCTGAGACAAAAAAAAAACACAAAACTATGCCCATACTCATTTTCGGCAGGAAATAATCGGGCTGAAAACAATGTTTGTATCTTACTTCATGATTCATGCTCGCTAAAAATTGTGAAAAGTAAAACTTCATATCTGGCAAGCCGGTCAAAAGAATATAAAACACTTAAGCTTTATATGTGTAACGGTTTTCAGTGTTACTTCTATTCTTGTGCTGCTTTTTTAAATTTATATTATTAATTTGAATGAATTCCTTTTTATGGATACGTTTATTCTTAAGTAGTAATTATTTAAATGCTTAGTACAAACATTATTTTGGAATAAAAAGTGTATCGTCTTTCTTGTCGCATTTTTGGGGCTTGTCTTACCCTCCCCCTCTTACTCCTAGTATTGCGGGGTGTGGCGGCATGGAATATCTGCCCCTGGTAAAAAAAAACTATCATACAACCAAAAACAACATTGTTTATAATTGAAATATGTTAATTAAAAGATAATAATTTAAATTAAATTAAAATGAGTAGATCTATAGATCTAGATCTAAATCAAATTTAAATGAAGTAGTTCTTTTCTTTATAGTCTAAAATCGGAAGATTCACATATTAAAAAAAAAAAATTAAGTTTGACTTTGTCTGTCTCGATTCCGCACCATCTGTGTGGTATTAAGTACACTATCATCTCAACTATTTAGTCACCTTATAATATGGAGAATTAAAGAGGTATTTAAAAAACTTAACTTACGCGAATATGCCTATTCTTTCAAATTATTTTTTTTATCCCAAATTAGCCAGTTCCATAGCTAAACAAACAAAGATTTCTATAAAATAATTAAGACCTGAAATAGTTTAATATACAAATTTATTTTATGAATAGATTCTAAAGTACATAGAGTCTAAATCTAGATCTTAGCGACTTATTAGCGTCTATCTCTAGTTTTTGCGTAGATTTAGATCTAGTCAAGATCTAGAATCTTTAGAGCTAGAATCCAAATAGTCACATTAGTGACGTCATTGTTTCATTGGTTCTTTTTTACAACTATAAACACTTTTCCTGTTGCATAATTAAAACTGTTTTTCTAAATACGAATATGTTTTTATTTTTTTAAATTTTCTTCTATAAATAAAATGTTCGTTATACATTTAAAACATCTACCATATTATTTTCAACAAAAGTCCGTATCAAATGCTCCATGCTTCTGATGTGATACCCTGCGAAAATATTATGCGGACAGAGAGAGAGAGAGAGAAGTGCGCACATGGTCTTTTATATATTAGGATGTCTAGTTAAGTCATCAGATGTCTTACGAGTTAAGACAGCACTTCAATAATTTCTTGGACTCAGAAATTTGAATCTAGCACAATGGTATAAACTCAGAAAAACTTGTATTTACTTTTATGGTTTTAGATTCTACGAGATGACCCGCGATCTAAGCATATGTTTCTATTTAGTTGTTTTAAATTCTACTTTTTAGTAATTCTTATTTTGTGAATTTAACACTAACAATGCTGCGACTGAAAATATTTTGCTTTAAAACACTATCCGTAGCTCGTGAAGGACAATTATCCTCACCCTCACTTCAATTCCCCCCACCCCCACCCCCCACCCCCCGCCCGGCCCTTGTGAAATCCATGAAAGCAGCCGTTCTCGACGACAGTTTACAAGCGACAATGAAAAGACCAAGCAGAACTGGTTATTTCCTCCCCTTAGTTTCAAATCGTTTAAAAACTACATTATCTGCCCCTATAAGCCGTCACTAATTCGACCAGGATCTACGATTATAAACATTTGGCGTGAACAACAGCTCAACAGACTGATGGGGTGGTAGCGATATGCCTAACGCCTAGAGAGTGAGGGAGGTGGCGTTTTGGCGTGTTGTTTTGTTGACGTATGCAAAACAGTAAAAACGTTGCTAACTATCAAACTATATATATATATATATATATATATATATATATATATATATATATATATATATATATATATATATATATATACAAAGAGAGAGAGAGGACTATATATATTTACAAAGAGAGAGAGAGAGAGAGAGAGAGAGAGAGAGAGAGGCCTATATATTTATATACCAACATTCCAACCGTAAATATATTTCTTAAAATGTTTGGAAGAATATCATCACTAATAAGCAAATATGAAACTGTAAATGGCGACTTCGCAAAAACAGACTTCTATAGAAAAAAATATAAATTTTAAAAATCAATACAATATCATAATAGTTTTGAAAGGCTTTTTGCAAGCGGTTCTAAATTTGTGTTGCCAGAAAGCATATTTTTCAACAAAACTTTAATATTTTAATTTAAAATATTTGTGTAATAAGTACAAAATTACCTCCGGTTTCATTAAGGCTAGAAAGAAACAAAGATAAAATTACTAGTAAAAAAATAGTAATTTAGCAAACACTTTTATTTTTAATTTATATTAGTAGAGTGAGGGTGTTGTGGTGATAGGGGGTGTTATATTATTTAATATAAATACAATACTACGCGATACACCATAGATCACGATTGCGTATTTTATCATGGAAAACAACTGTTCTGACTTTCGTTGCTTTACTCTCCCTGTCCATTCTGTTTGCCTTCAAGGAAAGGTTGAGGGCAGTTTTTGAAAATATTTGAATTGATAAAATAATTCTAAACTGCTTTTCAACGGCTTATGTTCGATAGAAAAATAGAAAAATAAGTGTAATCGATGGTTCACAAACGGTTTTAATTGTACCAAAAATAATTCTATCGCTTGCCATATTTTTAAAAAGATTTTTTTCAGAATTTATAATGATTACCTAGACTTTTCATGTCTATTACATTGCAGAATTTACATACGTTTTAATAGCATATTTTTAAAAATCGTGCATTTTCAAACACAAATATAAATAAACCGGGAGTGATCTCCTATAAACTTTTTCGAATATTCTTATATGAAACAACAGGGGATGGCAACTTGGAATATAGACATGACTTTTAATCCATGTTGAATACTTGAACTTTTTCAAATAGAAAAAAATCTCGTAGAAAATAGAATTGCACACCAAATGAACGCCAAATAAAATTTGTATAATAGTGCGGAATATTTTTAGTACTTTACAAATTCACATGCGTATTTTGAGAAATCGGAAATAGCGAAAATTACTACTTCCTGTCAACGGAAATTACTCAAAATTTGATTAAAGGTAGAAAGTTAGATCTTTTACTTACATGTGAAATTTCATTTATCTATCTGAAATAGTACCCAAAATATAGTCTTTCCAGTTTTCGGAAATCGCTCAAAAGTTGATACGGATCTACGATTTTGATAAAATATTTATGTATGAAATTTCATCATTCTAGTGGTAACGGTACTCAAGTTATCGTGTTTACAGACAGACAGACTGACAGACACACACACATATACATACACACACAGACATACGGACAAGATTGCAAAACTATGTTTTTACGACTCAGGGAGCTGTTAAACGTCGATATTTGCAAAAATCTCGATTTTTTTTTTGCACGATTACAAGGCTTTCTCGAGAAAGTAAAAATAAGTGAAAAACATTCTAACTAAATAATTGTACAGATTAAACTACAACGTAGTTTGTGTAAAAAAATGTTATTCCTCTCATACGCTCTTTCTCACTAAAAATGGCCATGGTTACCTTATAGTTAATAAAATTTTGGATACTTACCGGTGTTTTTTTTTAATTGTTTGAAAAACATTTTTTTTTCTCCAAAAAAAAATAGTAAAACAAGTAAAAACCGATCTCTCGAGTCTGCACTGATCGGCTGGATCGATAATTCCGTATCCAGACTTGCAATCGTGCCCCGCGAAACGTAACACTCGACGCTGTCCAATCATTCTCCTGTTCGCTTTTATGCAACCATTCGCCTAACCCACCAGTTTTACAAGTAAGTTACGGTTTCCACTACTTTAATTAATCATATTTTTGAAATTAAGAAACATGCATATTGCCGTGAAGTAGTGTTTTCTAGACTTGTTAAATTCTAATTATTTATTTCTTTAAACAAGAACGGTACGTTGGTCACGTTGGGTAGCGACTTGTCATGACCACGCACTTAAATTAGGCTCGTTTGTCAAAGGGTAACAAAAGTTTGACCCAACGCCAAATAATTTCTTTTTTACCCAAACACCTCACTATCGTTAAAGATATGTTAATACAAAGCTGGCGTCTTTTTATGTTTCTTTTATCCATATCATTTACCATTTGGGCTCCCATCTCCCTCACCTACCACAAACACAAAAATGTTCTGAAAAAATGAGGAGTGTTAAAGTTTAACCAATTAATTTTGCACTTATTCGTAATTTATATATTTTGTATAGATCTTTCTGTTGTTTCTTCTTTGTAACTTAAATGTGTGTATATGTAGGCGAATTGCCGGATGGAGTTATTGTAAGCTTTGTAACCTAGGGATTTTAAATATATTATTATTATTTATTCACCTGATCCTCAAAAAAAAATCATAAACAGAGATTCGCCTATAAGTCTGCATTTCGTTTAGTGTACATGCGTCCTTCTTTTTCTCATAAGATTGTATTTCTTTAATAATTTCTGTTTGTTTGTGTTCGGGGTCCTGGCAAATCGTGTAACCTCAGTTTTACCCACTTCTAATGCAGTGACATTCAAAATTTCTAGAAACATTCGTCTTCGATGACAATGCAATTACATAATTTGTAATCTAAAAAGAGAACATTTTGTCTATAAAATGTAATAAACTGATCAAAGCAATTATGTTTTGGTCGACTTCATTAAGAATGAGATTCTTAATAGTAGTAAATTTTGAAAGTGTATTGGCCACTCATGAAATCTCATACATATTTAGGCCACCGATGATTTTTTTTTAATTAAAGTAAATTTGTTTTGTAATTTCAATTTTTTTTTTAATTTTAATTTTGCGCTGAAAGCTATTGAACATTTAGTCAAAATCGAAAAGAAGTCACATTCTGTCTGTAATGCAATGAGTTATATCCAATTTTTCAGTATCAACCACTAGTTATTACATTCAACTACAGTTCTGCTAAACGCAACACATAAGTTATGGCGAATATACAATTCACATTTGGAAAGGTAGTATTAAAATTACTCTACATACGTTAAAAATAAAATAGAAGTAAAACGAGGATATATTAAATTTAAAAAATTATTAGCTTTAAAAGGCTGTTAAAATGTTTAAAATGTTAGATTACTAAATTCAAACAATATTTAAATTAAGAAAGAAAAAAACAAGAGTTTTAAGAGCTTAGGCTGGGCTGCTGCATATTAGCAATGGAGGCATATTTTTATTATGTTCGCCTTATAACACAGGTAATGAAAAAGTTATGTTAGAGCTAAAAATGAAAAACTTAGACGAAAATTTATGAATGAAAAATGTAATCAAAATTTCACAAATTTTAACCTATAGAGGCTTGCCTTGACGTTGGCAATGTTTGTGCTGACCATCTTTTCCTTGATTATGTACAAAGCTACAATAGATCGTAAACGGTAAGAATATACCCTATGTGTGTGTGTCTGGGTGTGTGTCTGGGTGTGGATCTGTGTGTTACATTTTAATAATATACATTAAATGCTTCAGTACTTGATGAATAAATTTATTTATATTTTTTCAATTGGTATTATAAAGAATAAAAACTCAGTCAATTAAAAAAAAAATTCTAGATACGATTCAGAAAATGTGCATGAATTACCAAGGGAAGAAAACTGGACCTATGAGCGTTTCAGACGGCAGAGGAACGAGCTATCTGCCATTTTGAACCACATGATGATGCTGTACGGACAACAAAGCTGCGAGCTACTGAAATTGAAACAGGTTTCGGTTTCTTCTGTGTAAAACTTGGACGTCGTTTTATCAGGCTATTCAAAATTGTTATTTGAAGAAAACTACGTTTTTTTCTTCTTCTAGATCTAAGTAATTATTAAAGTTAAATCGACGTAAATTGCCTTCAACTGAAATGTCTTTATTCTTAGAAAATAGCAATCGCTATTCTCAGAAAAAGCAGTGTAAAGCAAAAATACATTATATGCTAGACGACCGTGTTCCACTTCGGAAAAAGGTCTCTCGGTTGCACTTCACAACACATATATCCCATTTGCCCACCTCATTCTTTTTAAAGCCTTCTAACACCAAATGAATCGCTATTGTTAGACCCGAACTCCAGTCACATCCCATGGGCAATCCATTTATAACGTCCATGCTCTATGCGAGTGTGTCAGGGTGGATGGGGGGGGGAGGGTCACAGAGTAGTCGAATTTCTGGAAGCTCACAGGATCTAAACATATAGACATATATT
>NW_026732869.1:0-132500 GCF_028476545.2 Physella acuta | reverse complement strand
ATAAATGCACAGCTATGGTCCCACCCAATGACTTAGCCATTTTGTGTTTGTTAGGTTGCTTCATTTTTCGTGTGACCTATAAATTATCCTAGTCTTTAATCGTGTGTTATACAAATTGCACTATATCAGACATAACAACATTTTAATGTTTTACAATTAATACAACTGTTAAGTTGAATATAATAAAATGTAAAAAATGTTTATTTAAATAAACGTCTTTTACAGGTTCTTTTTTTAGACCTAACAGTTCCCCACTACAGCCTCCCAATCTTCGACTGGGTCATAAGTGTGGAAGTGGGGGAACATATCCCGGCAAAGTATGAAGACATTTATCTGGACAACCTAGCTAGACATGCCAGAGAGGGTATAGTGCTCAGCTGGGCTGTGCCAGGTAAGATGATTTAGATTTTACTAACATTAGTAAACGCAAAGCTTTTTTGGGTTTCCGAAAAAAACCGCCAGCTGCTAAGATTTTGTGGAGGTTGGACTGATAATGACGTGGCATGGTAAATGGGGGGGGGGGGGGCTGAAAATGTGAAGTTTCGTAAATTGAATTTCAAAAAAATTAAATTGTTATCCCATAATAACATGAAGCGGTTATTTTGTATTTGAAATGTTTTAGTATATTGAAGTGGAAATTGATCAATGTGTGTTTGACCTGACCTCGTTAAAACGTGCAATGATGAAATAATTCGGATTAGCAAAATCAATCTAGCTAGCAATAGTAAACATTTTTATTTCAGTACTTTTTTAAAATAAAAAGATAGCTGTTTGCAATTTGTGTGTGTAAGGAGGGGGGGGGGGGTTGAGACGTGCTGTCATTTCTGAATGTCGATTGGTGATTGTGGGGGTTAAATAATTTCTCCGAAATTGTATCGTCGTTTATGGCAGTTATGAAGTATCGGTAAAGTCTGTATGATGAAAGCGGTTGTTTTGTAATTCTTTTTGTATTTACCGTATATACTAGCACGTTGCATGAGACATGAAGTTTACGCTGTTAATTGGAAAAACATATCATCCTAAAAAAATCCTAATCGGTCTTTTATTTATTTATTATTATATGCTACAGCTTTCGTTGTAAAGAATACATTTAAAGTTTACGGTTTTAATGTGTTTTACCTTAGGGCAAGACGGCGTTTCCCATGTCAACAACAAGCCTCTGGAAGCCGTCGTGGAGCAACTAAGAATACGTGGCTTTGAGCTAAACACGGAAGCAGAAGCACCTTTAAGAGACGGTGCATATTCGAGTTGGATCAAGAGAAATGTCCATGTTTACTACAGAGCCAAGCATAGCTTTGTTGTAGAAGATGATGCCTAGATGAATAAACACATTTATTTATAGCAATTGTATCGTTGGCAACACACGATCATTTTAAAATGCATAATTCGATGTTAAATTGTGAATTGATTAGTCGAAAGATTGGTAGAATAATCATTTTTGTACACCAATAAGAGCTTATGTTTAATTGAAGAACTAATTTGCTGTTTCCAGAAAAATAGGCTATCGGAAAACTGACCAAGGGAAAATTGCGCGAACAGAAAATTGCGCCAATACCAAAATAACTATGCTAAAACTCTTTAATTTTATTTCGTGGAAATATATTTTATTACGAGAAAAATAGCCCGTTGAGGAAGGATACAACGGGCGCTAGGTTGATAGTGCTGTCTCTTTTCTCTAAACTAAAACCAAAACCAAATTCACCACCTTAATTAAATTTAACCGGAAACGAAAAATGATATTGAAAACGGATTTTTATCCAGAATCTGTACTTTAATTTATCCAAAATGTAGTCATGGGCATATCGCTAAACCATGCACCTACTCCAGGGGTCGGCAACCTTTTCAGAAGGAAGAGCCAAAAGTTACAATTTTCAAAATTTCCCAGTTTTTAAAGAGCCACTAACATTTTTATTTCAATATATTATTATTTGATTAGGACTAAGTAAATAAATGTGATTTGTTATTTAAAATAAATAGTTTTAAATATGAAATAATATTTATAAAAACATGCACATGTTTTGCCAGAATAATAAACTTAGTAATCAAATAATATAACTATAGGACTATCCAAATCCACTTTAGAAGCTGTTAATTTTTTTTCTTTCTTTACGGAAATCACCGGCTCATGAGGTGTCTCCCATTAGCCAGGCAGGCCTCAACACGGCTAACTTCGATCAACTGGCTTGAATATGGTTTGATAAAAGTGTATGGGTCGCTTCTGTCCTTTGGTTCTCACCAGGCTTATCTTCCACCCCACTGAACACAGGGTAAACTCGTACCCCATCGTACGATCAACAGTAGGAAGCTAATAACTAAAAAAACAACTACGTCACTCAGGTCAAATTAATGATAACTGACACATATGGAAATGCATTCTGAATAAAATAACATTCCAATTTTAAAACATTCGAAAAAGTAGCAAGCATGGGATTGTTGCCACAGCTGCTGTCAGCTGTCCTTATACTTTCTACTGCACATAGTCTCAATATTCTCTGATAATTGTTTTAATTCTGTTTCAAGTTGTTTTTCTTTACATTATGATATTTGATATGAGTTTTGAAAATGAAATAATACAACTATCAATATTTGTGCAAGGGGCTGGAGAGCCGCATCTTGACAGCAAAAGAGCCGAAAGCGGCTCGCGAGCCGCAGGTTGCCGACCGACTCCCTGACCTAATCTCATTCATGACAGAAGTCGCATTTAGAGTTTCTTTCAGGCAACCCCCCCCCCCCCCACACACACACACACCCCAAAGCATGTCTCCAAGAAAATGCTACCCCCGCCCCCGAAAATTTCAAGTACCCCCACCCCTCTCCGGGGAGGAAAAAGTCTGAAAGAAACACTGGTCGCATTTGTAGATCATACAAACTAAAGGAAGAACCTGGGCGGGGCTTCACCCCTACCGGAAGAGATGCATGAAAGAAACTCTGCACGCAAACCACTTTTTAGATTAGACACATTAGTTAGGCGGTAATTTTATTATAGAGTATCAATGACGACATTTCTTTTGAGTTGGGGGGGGGGGGAGGCTTAGACGTTCTTACGCGAGAGTGGGGCTTCGCACCTACCCGAAGAATTGTATGAAAGAAACTTTTCACGCAAACCTCTTAGATTAGACAAAATTGTCTTTTTATTCAATGTTTACTCGAGAATCAATGACGTCATATTATTGTGTGCACTACCCCGGCTTTAGACTACTATATACTCAGTGTGACGTCATGTTTCGTTTTCGTTTTACTAAGAAAGTTTTTATTTTGCTTGTATTTTCTCTATAGCGTTCTTGTCAGATAGATAGATAAATAGACAGATAGATAGATACACAGACAGCGAAACTATTAGTATAGATGCCACAGCGTACAATATGTAGTCAATCTTTGTAATGTCTCTAAATGCTCAATTTAAGAAAACCAAAATACCAATGCTACCTTTTTGTGAGCAGGTTGCCGTTGCGCAGTGTTCCTTTGCGCATCTTTTCGTTCACTCAAATCTCCATATAATTTTTTTTCAAAATGCACGTAGTTCTAGACAATGTAATGCAACTGGCATGGGCACCGGAGTCTTAGTGTGTATTTATGGTTGGGAGCGGGGAAATATTAACCATACATCATGGACCGGCAAATTGAAACTGTTCTGATGTTAAATTTCAGCCGATGGCGACGGTGAATGCTTATTTTAAAAATTTTAATCTATCTATCTATCTATCTATGTATATATATATATATATATATATATATATATATATATATATATATATATATATATATATATAGAGAGAGAGAGAGAGAGAGAGAGAGAGAGCAATGTATGTCTGTCTGTCTGTTTGTTTGTCTTTATGCATTAATACACCGTTCATCCGATCGCCGTGAAACTTTCGAAAGTTTTTAAAAAATACTTCTGGGGAAGTATCAGCAAAAAAAATTCAAATTCGCAGGAATTGCGCCCCGTAATGGCGCGATTTTATTCTTCTCTATATGCGGTATAGAAAATTAAAAGTCGATTGCAATAAAACACCGTTCATTCGATCCCAATGAATATTTGGTGGGGTTGATTAAAACACTCCAGGGAAGGTTTCTGCAAAAAATATCTTTTTTTTTCAAATTTCGTAAGAGCGGCGCCCAGGAAGTGTGCGAATTTTCTCTATAAAAGGAATATAAAAAAAATTAAAGTTGGATGAGATATCTCTTGTATTGAAAACCGTCATCTATTTTTTGACGTAGTCAGAAAAGGAAAAGCATACGCCTTATTTTACCGCCTAGTCACAATCGTCCACTTTGTACAAAACTCCCGGTATCGGCACAAAATAATATGCAGTCAGATTATCCCACCCTCTCCCCCAATCCTCGCGATTCAACAATATTAAAAGCTTGTCGACACTTTCTATCTTCGTTCCAAGTGTGCGTCATAACTGGGTGACCTTACACACTTCTTGAATTTAGTGCACGGTTTTTTGTTCCTTTAAATTATTAGAGCACTTGTGTTAAACTCGGTTGATGAAATAAAAACACCCGCCAAATGTTTTTTCCACGTGAAAAGCCTCGTAAAACCAGGAAGTTTTCTTTGTGATTACCGTAATAAATATAAATAGCGCTTGCTCGCCAATGAAAGAAAAACATGTATAGTTCCTGTATTATTGCTGATACAACGTTAAGCTTTAGAAATATTTTGAAGTCGCTATTCCCAAACGAAAATAAACCATTCAGTCGGCTAAACGGATATTAGACTGTACATAATAAAATCTAGTGCTGTTATACCATGTCCCGTTCACACTACGTCAAACATACATTGTATGCATGATATATTTACAAAAAAGCCAGACTGTTTGATGATATTTTATGGTAGCAATAATTTTGTTTCAAGTTATGCACAGGTTAAAGAGTAGGAAAAATTCTGCAAGACGTTTAGGCACTCGAACATTTATTTTAGTTTTACTCTAATATTACATTGTAGTTTGATGCAGGAAGTCCACCTAGATTCCTCATAACGATTTTTATTCCTCAATCAAGGTGTGTGTGTGGGGGGGGGGGGGGGAATAGGCGCAGGCGTAGCGACCCCTCCCGGTGCCTGGGACTTAATTGGAATATGGCGCCCCGTTACCATATATATATATATATATATATATATATATATCTATATATATATATATATCTATATATATATATATATATATATATATATATATATGTATATATGTGTGTGTGTGTGTGTGTGTGTGTGTGTGTGTAAATGTATATGTATATATATATATATATATATATATATATATATTTATATATATATATATATATATATATATATATATATATAATATATATATATATATATATATATATATATATATGTATATATATATATATATTTGTATATATATATATATTTATACAAATGTGTGTGTGCGTGCGTGTGCGAACGTCCGGAAAAGATTTATTAAATACAGTGTATGATTTTCGTTCCCTAAAATTTAACTTGACGCCAATTATGCGTAAACAATGTGTAATCCTTTAACAATATGTCATAAAAAATAAGCCTGATTTGGATTTAAACTGTAGTTCGTAGCAGGTACTAATTTGTTTAGTTCACTTTTATGCTCTGTCTTTGGAAATGTCTCTTTTATTATATGTTAATTACTTAGATAATTGTTTTGTTAGATTAAGCTCGTAAAAGTGATACACCGCAAGCTATCAGAAACTTTTTACTGTACTGCACGACATGGGTATTTAGTTTAGTTGTTGGTTGTATAATAAAACAAGTTCGAGGAAAAAATTGGAATCAAACGGACACAACATTTCCGAAGTCAGAGATTTCGTGATGTGCATTGCCTTTTCGCGAATCATCAGCAACAAATGCAGAACGAATTAAACTCGTTGAATAAACAAAAAAAGCCATTATGAATTTTTTGGAACATTTAAGGCTTTTTTATTTATAGCAATCAAATTTGAACTGCTTATATTTCTGTATATATTAAAACTTATATTAAGTAATATTAGTAATTAAAACTAATATTAAGTATTACATCAAATTTGTAGATACTTGTCAACTTTTCAGCGATTTCCGATAACCGGAAAAGGAACTTCTTCTACCTCCAATTTTTTCTGGATTATATAACTTAAATACTGTTTCAGATACATAAACGAACTTTTACATGTAAGTAAAATATCTAATTTTCTGCCTTCTGACATATTTTGTGTAATTTCCGTTGAACGGAAGTTGTAATTTACGCTATTTCCGATTTCTCAAAAAAAATGCATTTGAATTTATAAAGTACTAATAATATGTCGCACTAATATACACATACAGTTTATTCGTTCACTTGGTATGCAATTTTATTTTTCTACGAAATTTTATTCTTTTTTTTTTTTAAGTTTAAATAATTAAAAATGGATTAAAAATTATGACTATTTCGTGATGTGCCATCTCCCGTAGTGTTATATAAGAATATTCGAGAAAGTTTAACGGAGATCACTCCTGGTTTATTTACTCAATAAGACAGTGGAGGTTGAAATAAGATGTAGTATTATAGTCGTTCACTAAATAGAATTGGCGCGTCCGCCCACCCGGTAGTGAGCTATTAGCCCGGGCTATCATGTGAATAGCCGTCATTCTTTCATTTGAGACAGCGGCAACGCGCAGGATGGGCACGTTTTCTCAATTGACAGAATTTTTTAAAAGATTACATTCAATACCTGAAACACATTTGCATTGATCGGGCGTCGTGTCCCTTTTTTTGTACCATAGCAAAGAATATTGAAATGCAGATTGATAGCAGCCATGCATTTAATATTTAAGGCAGCGTCGTGATTTGCGCGTTAAGCCAAAATAAAATGCACACTCTGAAAGTTTTTAAATCTTTGTTTGCACCGAACAATTTAATATCGCGTTTTGTTAAGTCTGAACTTATCTGGAAGTTAACCTATAATTTACAGTTTCACAAGATTATATTTTGTATTTTGGGCTAGAATATTACATTGATTAATAGTATCTGCAATTACATTTTGGAATATGCTATTATTTATAACGAGATAAATGACCCGTTGAGGGAAAAATACATCGGGCGCTAGGTTGATAGTGTTGTCTTTTTCTCTAAACCTAAACCAAAATCACCACCTCAACTTCAAATTTAACCGGAAACAAAAAATTTCATTGAAAGTAGATTTTTTTCCAGAATCAGCATTATTTTAAACCGGATTTAACCTTGATCTACACGTAGTTACTGCGCATTGATACTAAATGCAGTCGTAGCCATGCCCCTAAACCTTGCACCTAAGCTCAAACATGACAAAAGTCGAATTTAGAGTTTCTCCCAAGCGACTCTACGGGAAGGGGGTGGGGGTTAACCCCATAAACAAGAAACACATTACACGATTACATTCAAATGTTCTGCACCTCCATGCCTTTACTTGTTATGCTATGCTATGCTATGCTATGCTATGCTATGCTATGCCATGCCATGCTATGCTATGCCATGCTAGGCCATGCTAGGCCATGCTATGCCATGCTATGCCATGCTATGCCATGCTATGCCATGCTATGCCATGCTATGCCATGCTATGCCATGCTATGTCATGCTATGCCATGCTATGCCATGCTATGCCATGCTATGCCATGCTATGCCATGCTATGCCATGCTATGCCATGCTAGGCCATGCTATGCCATGCTATGCCATGCTATGCCATGCTATGCCATGCTATGCCATGCTATGCCATGCTATGCCATGCTATGCCATGCTATGCCATGCTATGCCATGCTATGCCATGCTATGCCATGCTATGCCATGCTATGCCATGCTATGCCATGCTAGGCCATGCTATGCCATGCTATGCCATGCTATGCCATGCTAGGCCATGCTAGGCCATGCTAGGCCATGCTATGCCATGCTATGCCATGCTATGCCATGCTATGCCATGCTATGCCATGCTATGCCATGCTATGCCATGCTATGCCATGCTATGCCATGCTATGCCATGCTAGGCCATGCTAGGCCATGCTAGGCCATGCTAGGCCATGCTATGCCATGCTATGCCATGCTATGCCATGCTATGCCATGCTAGGCCATGCTAGGCCATGCTATGCCATGCTATGCCATGCTATGCCATGCTATGCCATGCTATGCCATGCTATGCCATGCTATGCCATGCTATGCCATGCTATGCCATGCTATGCCATGCTAGGCCATGCTATGCCATGCTATGCCATGCTATGCCATGCTATGCCATGCTAGGCCATGCTAGGCCATGCTATGCCATGCTAGGCCATGCTAGGCCATGCTATGCCATGCTATGCCAGGGCTTCAGATGCAAAGTTATGCGGTTCAGATACCGGTACGGGTACGGATATAGTGATAAAAAGATGGATAGTGATAGGTAAAGTTATAGTGATTCGGGTTGGGTAGGGATAGGGGTACTGGTAGCTATCTGGATTCAGGTAAACTAATTGATTCGGATAGGGATAACTGAGGTATAAAAATGAGGATAAATACGTGTATGTGGATAGGGATACACGTATGTTTAGTTTGTGTTTACGTTTATAATTGTGATTGTGTTTATGGTTAGGGTTTAGTTTAGTTTTTTTTCAAACATTATTTGTGCATACAGACATTTTATTTAAAATGTATATATACCCCCAAACCCTGGCGGTGTCGACCATTTGAAAGCTTGTAGTAAATGAAAAAAAATTAGCAACAAATTTTCTTTCAATGACCAGGGCGATTGAGGTTGTCTCAGAAATTTCTTTTCAATTCTGAATGTCTGGAACTTTCTATTTATTTTCCCAAGACTGACCGACTTTTTTCAGCTGTTTCTTTGCTAAGCGTTCACATGTCTCTGTGTCCTCGTTTCTTTTGTGACGTCCATTGAGTCACAGCTTTTCCTCGCATTTGGCTAAAGAGTTACGACAAAAAGGAAACATTCAGTTTCAGTTTAAAAATTTCTATTGGGGTTATTAATTCAGTCCCTTGGTTTTTATGTAAAGAAATATTTAATGGCGTGGAATCCCCACACGATAAGCAATAAAAACTAACGACAGCTCTTTCAACTGCACCTGTGTTTTTTGAAGGCGCAAATAAAAATATATAAAGCTTTTAAAATAACAAACTTTCATGTGTGCACTAAAACATTTTACACAAACATTACCATTAAAGAAAATTGTTAGCAAATCTTAATATTTAATAACAAATCCTTATCAGTTCAGAAAGCATTTCTTCAGAATATAGTTTTTCAGTCACAAATACAACTTAGTTGAGGCAAAATTAAATTAAATTTATTGAATGCAATCTTTTTTATCTGTTAAAAATCTCCAGTTTAACGTTACACCGATGTCTTTTAGACACTAGACTATGTGTCATGCTTTGGATAGTTAAAGGATCATGTGTCATTCATAGGCTAATTTCTTTAGCCATGAATAAAATTGTAAGACATAAAGTGGTATACAAACGTGCAAACAAAACTAAATTCAACCTTAATCGTAGACATCTTGAACCAGGAGGTTACATTAGGTGTATCTTCTTTTATCTTGCGTAACGGTTTTTTTTTTCGACAAAATAAATTATCTTGTTTCAACTGGCAGCAAACTATTATCGTGTAACGTTTCAGTGCTTAGCTTCACAACCAATGGGCTCGATTACTGTACTGTTCACTACCAGTATTTTTTTTTAAATTATCACATGACTTCAATTGTTTTTGTGTCTGTTATTTTTCTGTAGCATGCTGGCTTACATTTCAAAAGCAGTTCTACTTTTGTCATCCTTGGTTGTTATATAAAAAGAGACAATTGTTAAATTTAAAAAAATCAACATTCTACCTATATCTACACCTATATCTACACCTAAGTCTACACCTATTTATATCTGAAAGTTGGGTCTACCTACACGGACAACAAGCATACTAAGTCGAAGTACCGGCGAAAATTCATGTGCAAATGTTTATTTGAAATAAAAATAAATTGGGAGTGATCTTCCGTAAACTTTTCGAATATTCTTATAAAACACTACGGGAGATGGCAACTCGGGATATAGACAATATTGTAAATCATTTTACTTACTTAAACTTTAATATAATAGAATCTCGTAGAAAAAAGAATTGCACACCATGTGAACGCCAAATAAAATGTGTATAATAGTGCGGAATATTATTAGTACTCTATAAATTCAAATGCGTTTTTTGAGTAATCGGAAATAGGCTAAAATACTATTTCCGGTCAAGTTACTCAAAATTCAATATAAGGCAGAGAATTAGATCTTTTACTTATATATGAAATTTCATATATCTGTCTGGAATAGTACTCAAGTTATAGGCTTTTGAAAAAAAAAAGTAGAAAAGTTTCAATTCCCGGTTATCGGAAATCGCTGAAATGTTGATAAGTATCTGCAAATTTGATATAATACATATATATGAAATGTCATCAACCTAGCTGTAACGGTACTCAAGTTATCGTGTTTACACACACACAGAAAGACACACACATACACACACACAGACAAGATTACAAAACAATGTTTTTCCAACACATGGAGGTATAAATCGTCGAGATTTGCAAAAATCTTTAATTTTTTTTCGCGCGATTACAATACTTTCTCTTTAATTTGTACACGAAAAAGTAAAAATTGACTTAGCTGCAATATTCATAGTCTTTATTTTTATTCAGAGTCTGTTATGAGTACGTTTAACTCAGGAGCTAAGAATCATAGGTATTTTAGGTTCAGGAGCTAAGGGTTAACCATTAAGTTCTACTTTAAGTCATATAGCAGGTTCACGCTAATAAAAGAAAACGTGTTTATGTGGAGTAAGCAGCTCATTATTTATTCGACATCAATAAGCGTGTCAATACACCCACTAAAAATAACTAAACATATAAGTATATACATGCATAGAGATATGGGTGGGAAACTGTCAGGTTATCTCAGGCACATGAAAATATCGATACACCTCTGAGTCTATGTCTTAGCCTGCTCCTCGGCCGATCAATCGAGAACAACATTCTGGAATATCAATAATCAATTCAGATTGCTAATGTCATTGTGACCCTATTTAAGTTGTATATAAAAGCAGCATTGGCACAATGGTGATTACCTTCTCCCCCCCCCCCCCCCCCCCCAAACCCCCTCAAAATACATACACACACACACACACACACACATTTCACCCAAGAGCGAAGTCGACGTGTTTTGCAAGAAATCGCGTCTTTGAGAAACGCTGATTCTGCATACATGATTTATTACATTTTCAATTAAAGTTTTATGTATTTTAATTAGATTATATTATTATATATAATATATACAATACAAACATAAATACATACATAAATACGTAAATACATAAATACATTCCCAAATGAAAAATGTAACAAATCTCGTAATTGACCAATTAATACACTTAACACTTAAAAGCAATTGAAAATTAGAATTTACAATTTTTTTTGTGATAAACCGCATTAAATAAAAAGAATATCGTTGAATTGATAAAAGCAAAAACTTGGTAATTTAAGTTTTACTCAACATTGAGAACATATTAGTCGAGGTATATTTAGAGAATAATAATTTGAATGAGAACAAGTTGAGACACATACAAACTTTTTATATGACGCCAGTCTAGTATTACAAACACATAAGACAACGGGTAACCAAGGGCTACCATGCAATTTCGAACAATAGAAATTCCTGGAACGGAGCCATTTTAATGTTTGGCGCCATTACCGCAAGTTCTGAGGCATGCTCAAACTGGACTATGAACTGGACACTGTAGTATCAACTTACATTGATTTTTTTGGCTGCTTCCATGTATTGCAAAATAGATTGTTACGATTTGTTTCGGGATATGTGTTTGTAACTGAGGTAAACATTGTGTCCAGCATAAAAGTAGAAATAGTTAGTCTATATCTTTGGATTTAACAGTCATCAGAAGAAATTATTTTTGTTTTAATAATCTGTGTATGGCTAACTGCAATTTGCGGTAAGATTTGTCTCAAATACGTTATTTTCCTTATCAATTTTCGTTAAAAAAATTATGTTTATTAATAGATAAATATTATTTTCAGGCCAGTAGCTTATGTTTTGTTTATATGTTACATTATTAAATTATACTCTGTATTTTGCATATAAATATTAGATTTATTTGACAAAGGTAGTAGCCTACGCGTGTGTGTTGAAATGAAAAAGATTAAGTTGCAACCATCAATTTATTTTGTGTATGTTCTTAAAATAAGCTTTGTTTAGAAGATTTAAATTTAATCTGTTTTATTGGGGTTTTTAGTTTAATTTAAAACCTGTCGTTTTAAAAATAAATTCCTCCATTGTGTATTGTAGTATTACCTCGAGATACGAGGTTAATTCGTTCCGTAATATTGTTCGTATGTCAAATTGTTCGTATCTCAAAGCAATTTTCTGCTTGAAATTTATTGATTTGCCATTTCTCCGTTTCGCTCGTCGAAATATTAACTAGTTGTTTGGATACGTGTTTTTTTTTTATAAGAAAAGTGTTATTACAAATGAAAGATATTGTTTGATAAAAATAAAAAAATAATGCAAAGAAATAAACTGCTTTTACAAGGTTATTTACCTTGAACTTCAGCCGGCTTGAGCTTAAGAAAGATGCTAATGAAGGTATACGCCCACTGCAGGGTGGAGGAGAAAGGGAGAGGAGCCTCACTTTGTTAACTCATGCACTGTTAATGCTAAACTCTTTCAGTCTCTTTAATTCACTTAGTCGTTGCACTATTAACGCCATACTTGGTCTCTAAATTTAAAAGAAGTTAACTTTCACCAAACATTATTGAATGTTGTTATTGTTGTTGTTGTTTTTTTTTTTGTTTTTTTTTTTTTTGTTGTTGTTTTTTTTTTTTTTTGCCACGCTTTGTGTACTTTTCCAACTTGCCCACGCAGGGTGTTAAAATAAAGCTGTACAGGGAAGTTGTTTTATTTTCCATTTCATTGGAAATTACTTAAATAAGTTTCCTTGAATAGCTCCGATGTATAATCAGTTGCAACTGTTTCGAAGTGTATCTTTTACACGAACTGTTAAACCCACTAATCCGTTTGCCATTGTCTTAAATTTTGCTCATATGTCCAAGCAAATGTTAGCTCAGTTTACAGTTCCTATCTCAAAAACCTCGGGGCACTCGGATGTCGAGGATACCACTTATTTTGTATCATTTTTAATGGTTTATACTATTTTTAGAAATAAATTATTCCCTCATACTACGGCTACTCTAGGTTATTATAGATTTTATTGAAAAGAAAAACTATTTTACCAGCAAAAACTATTATCTTACCTTGTTACATTTTTTCTGCCGTAAAAATCGTACGTTGAATGATGTATATAAATATTCATTATATTTTAAACGTTGAAAAAAAAACATGCGTTGAGTATTTTTATTGTTTCGATATTTTCATTTTAAAACGTATCCATTAATTCCATAATAGTTTCCATTGTTTTTGGTTGGACAAGGCTACGGAAGTTAATCCAAAACGAAAATCAGGCTGAAAACGGAAACAACTGTGTTGGAGG
Organism: Physella acuta; assembly: GCF_028476545.2. NCBI lineage: Eukaryota > Metazoa > Mollusca > Gastropoda > Physidae > Physella > Physella acuta. The sequence goes on along the minus strand of NW_026732869.1, from coordinate 119,005 downwards.
CGATCCCTTCCAACACTAAAATTAAGAACGAAGAAGAAGAAGAAGAAACTACATGTCAAAATGTAAAAAAAATGATAAAAGTAAAAACATCAAATAAACCTTCATACAAATAATATATTATTGTTTAGCAAAACAATGATAATAGAACAATGAAAATCTAGTCATCTACCTTATTTTCCATTACACACCCATTTTCAAAGTTTTACTAAAGTTAGAAATGCGTATTAAATCCTAAAAGAATAGAATGCAGAAATCGGAGTCAACGGTCTCAATGGCGCATAACCTGTTGACGCGTATACTTAATTGTGCAGGAGGCGTGGTCGAGTATGCAAAGTTCATGGTTGTTAAGTTCGAAAAAGTCCCATGTTCAAACCCTCTGGCAGATAAGGTGCGATAACTTCCAAAACTAAAAATTAAGAACGAAGAAGAAAAAGGAGAAAGAACTATTATTTATCTGTGTGAATAGGATTTTCATCTAAACTAGCCGTCGGTACCCGTTACACGTGAATTAAAGGCTTATATATTGAGACAATCATATTTTGAAAAAAAAATTTTTTATAAAATAGTTATTGGTCAAAACGCAATATGCTTTACTATACGATGAACGATATTAGTGTCAAAGCAAAGAAATAGCTAAATACCTAAACATCCGATACATTTAAAAAATAACAAAGGCTACCAATACATATTAGAAAATCCAAATTATTTACATTACTAGCCGTCCCGGCCAAGCCCCGCAATGGCCACTGTGAAAAACCTATCTGTAAAGGACCATGACGTGTGTTTAGTAATCAGCATATACCCGGCATTGCCCACCCTAACCACAACCAACTAAAACTAAAACAAAATAAAAGACAAAAAACGCAAACATAACACAAACGCAAACACAAACCCAAGCACAAACACAAACAAAAAACAAACACAAACAAAACAAATCCAAACACAAACTCTATCACAAATGCACAACCAACCCCAACTTAAACACAAAGAAAACACAAACGCAAACATAAACCCAAAGTGATCACAATCTAGCCCATGGCGCTAAATCGCATCATGCCACAAAAATGTTGCGGACAGAGAGAGTGATAGAGAAAGAGAGAGAGAGAGAGAGAAGTGCGCACAAGGGATTTTATATATTGCGATTCATTATCTGACCACATAAACACGGACTAAATGTGGCTCTCCTACATTTACAGATATTTAAAACAGCTGTCGCGGATCCTTCTAAGTGGCGTAACGCGATGTGTATTCAGGCCAAGCTTCTCCAAGATTTTCTTCACCCTCCTGTCTTTTCTATTCATCTTGTGCACGGTTCACCACCTGATGGGAGATATTGAAGTCGTCCACGTTCTTGATCGGGGGTTTCCCCTGGTCCTCGCTGATGGAGAGACGTACCCCAGCCTTTTGGTGGATGAGGTCAGCGGGAAACTGCCACAGGAGCTGCAGAAGGTCGTAACTACAAGGTGGGTCGTGTTGTGCACATCACCTCTGCAGTGGCTTAGCTAGGGGAAGGCGGATAGTGAAACCACTACTGACGCCGAACCTAAGGGGACGCCAAAAGGGTTAGAAAAAAACATAAACGCTCATTTTAAGGTGGATGCATTTCATTACACAGAGTCAAAGTAGAGAAAATAAACGGCTAACTGGCTTTACACACAATAGGATGCTGTTTTCTACATAAATTGTGTGGTACTACAATACAAAAACATTTACGGGATGGGTAATGACTTTGTTAAAAGCGCCACCAATCTTTCAAACCAGGAGGTTAATAGAGAGCTAGACTTTCTAAATATTTGCACCTCTGACAATCGTGTATCCCTAACGACTGACAGTTACCACCTCACGCGTTCAATACTCTGACGGCGGCATCGCAAGCCAATGTAGGTGGGTTGAACTCACAGTAGAATTACTCAGCTAATAGTTTATATATTTTTTCAAGACTCAATCCTTTAAAGGTCTGGTAATAAATTATTCAAACGAATTCTTAACGCTTTAGCTTTCAGGGGTCTTTGTAAATATTTGTGTGTGTATATATATATATATGTTACGGTCAAAGCCCGAAATGCGGCCAATGCTAGGATTGGCCGGCCAATCCGCGCATTGGCCGGCTCTCTTGGCCAAAGCCCGAAGAACTTAGCACTAAGATCGTATTTCGTACATTGGCCGGCCAATGCGCGCACTGGCCAGGACGTACTGGCCAAAGTCCGAAGGGCTTAAACTTGACAGCGTATTTTGTACATTGGCCGGCCAATGCGCGCACTGGCCGGTATGTCCTGGCCAATGTTCTATCTAGACTAAGTTGTGATCGCATTTTCATTATTCTGGGTGCGTTTTCATTGAGAGTAACGTATTGTTTAGCTCTTGTTTATATAGCATTCTATATGCAAGGCGACATGGATCAAAAGGGCCGTCAGACCATGAGACAGACATAGCAGATGGCTGTCAAAAGAAAAAAAAATGTAAATCCATGTTAGTTTCCATATATGGGCTCTCGATAAAATAGTTACTGAGGAAGATCTTGAGAACATTGAACAAGAAATTAATGGAGGTTGCCATAAATGCAACGACTTCCTCAGCTAACACATCTACTGCCGTGCGGAACGTCCAGACCAGTTGCGTGACAATTATGTGGCCAACAGATTCTGTATAGTTTGTGAAAAACATTGTAGTGCAGCTCATTCTTTTGGATCCTGTGGCAACGATGTCCATGCTATTTGTCGAATACCCAATGAAGCAGACGAAGGGTACGGAAGGAACATTACCTGCAGATTGTGTCACAACAAACAAGACATCATGGAACACAGGTCAGCAGCACATACTGGCTTGCAAACTCAAGGTGCTAAGATGCTTAAAACATCGAATACAAAATTTAAAGATGGTGAAGTGGGTGACAATGTACGCATCCGTTTTCCAGATGTTGACAGAGGTCACGGTGATCCCCGAAGCGTGATTGCAGTTGTCATGTGCGTCGAGGGCGGTTTCTACAAATTAGGAACGGCACATGGTGTTCTAAAACAACTGTATGCTAAAAGTGAGTGTTCAATTCTTCACGAAAAACTGCTCTTATTGTCGTAAGTTGGCACTGAGGAAAAATCACTACGAACCATCGCATCTTCACAATCATTGACTGGGGGCCAAGGCTACACTCGCTGCAATTGCACAACTAAGTGCACAACAAATCGCTGCAAGTGTAAAAATAACAAGCTGCTATGTAATGATGATAACAAATGATGATATTGATAGATTGAGACTATAGTACAATAAAAAATTTGAATATTTCTGTCATTTACTTTAATTAATAATCAATAAAGACTTAATTTCATGATCCTTAAGGCATAAAAAAAAAAAAATCTGCTCATGATCTTCTAATTCGAACTTTGGCCGGTCGACCCTAGCCAGATGATCTTCTAATTAAGACTTTGGCCGGTCCAGCATGGCCAGTCCGCGGACTGGCCGGCCAAAGGCCGAAATCAAGCAAAGTTTCGGACTTTGACCGACCTATGGGAGGCAATATTGGCCAATGCGCGGATTGGCCGGCCAATCCTAGCATTGGCCGACTTCGGGCTTTGACCGTAACATATATATATATATATATATATATATATATATATATATATATATATATATATATATATATATATATATATATATATATATATATATATATATATTTAGACCCCCTTTTCGTTGACCTCGTGGCCGATCAGCATTTGCCCCCCGTGTTCTATCGGCCCGAGGCGCCGGGAAGTACTCAAGCCGGCATCCAACTACTTTACTTTATAAATATAGATTAAAAATGTATTACTTACGAAAGATATCTGACAACTTTTAAAAAAAATCATTTTACCTTTACTTTTTATTCCAAAAACATAAAATGAAATTGAACCTTAATAAACAATATAGATTTTTGTGATACGAAAACGGCGATTTCAAGTGTTAAAGGTTTTCACCAACCAATTGAATATCAAGCGCAACGCAGACCTGCGTGGTGGAGGTGGCACATGTCTAAACGAACGGTAAATCTTAACCAAAGTTTGGTCTCGAATCTCATCAATGGTTGCGACAAGTGCTCTGAGGCCATGAATGGCGGACTAACCTCAAATACATGGCTACTCTGCATAAAGCGTAAAAATAGAATAACGAATCAATACCAACTCGATACTGTCTTTGCTTTATTCATAACGAAGCATGTTTTTAATGACGAAGTATGGTTTTAACTTTTGCATATTTTATTCATTTGTATTGTCTCTATCTCCTTGTAAAAAAAATATTAAGTTAAAGTGAAAGTGTTTTCTTGCATTTGCGAGTGTATGTGCTAGTGTTTATGTATAATATGTGTTTCTGTGCGTACCTATGGTTGTGTGTAAAAGAGTGAAGATGTTTATTTTAAACAAGAGCAAATTGTAATTTATTTCGCAAATTTATTTTCTTTCTTTCTTTCTTTCTTTTTTTCTTTCTTTCTTTCTTTCTTTCTTTCTTTCTTTCTTTCTTTCTTTCTTTCTTTCTTTCTTTCTTTCTTTCTTTCTTTCATCCATTCTTTCTTTCATCCATTCTTTCTTTCATCCATTCTTTCTTTCTTTCTTACCTTTTTTTCAATTCTTTATTTTCTATCTTTGTTTCGATCGTTTACTCCAGCTTTTTTCCTCTCCTCAACTCTGTGAGGTCATCCATATATGACGTCACGCTTTTTTAGATTCCCCCCCCCCCATCCCCCTACGACTTTCTAGATTCAAGAGTTTTAGTATAAGTGGTGATAACCATTTCGGTCCGGAAAAAAAAATCGACGGTCCTATCAAAGGGAGGATATACATGAATTTTGTTGCCAAGTATAAAATACTTGAAATTATTTCCCTTTTTATAAGTTAATAAGTTTGCCAAGAAAGCCACTTTTTAGCTTTATGTACGTGTTTGCAACTAATGAGAGAAAAATAGTCACCACTAAGTGAAATGATAAGTAAAACACTAGAAAACGTTATGAATGGATTCAATTTATTGTCAGTGGCGAACTAGAAAAAAGGATATCCCACAATATATATATATATATATATATATATATATATATATATATATATATATATATATATATATATATATATATATATATATATATATATATATATATATATATATAGGCCTATATATATATATATACAGTAGCGTACGCAGGGGGGGAGCAGGGGGAGCGGCCGCTCCCCCTGTGACCATTTTCAGCAAAGTGGCGCCTTTTTGGGAACTTTTTAAACTCAAAGTTTTAAACAAGGATATTTGTTAAAAAATATTTTTGGTCGGCACATCTATGTAAATCACAAGATTTCTTTTCATGCAGCAATTAAGCATTATTGTACTAGTCTAGTAGTGTCTACCTTTACAACACGTATTAACAGCTGCATCAGTTTGCCATTCTAAAAAGTATTCTTACAGTTTGGGCTATTGTGATACGATTACAAATTATATGAAACAGTTACAACCCCTCTTCCCCATGGAGCCCTCTGTAAAAAAAAAAATATTGTCATAATACCACTGCTACTTATTTAAATCTATTTCTGAATCAGTATACATGTGTAATATATATGTATGTTTAGAACAGTCATCTAAAAACTGACGCCATGTTCACTCTGAGTTGGTTACCCCCCCCCCCCCCCCACACACACACACACACCTCACCACCACAATTGTGTAGAGCGACATTAATGTCACACCTAGGTATACACTGGGTTGGATAATTGACCTAAAGTCACCTAAAGTGACCGGACAGTAAAAAGGTGTGTGAGCAATACAGTGATCTAACCCATACCTATCACTATGTCAAAAAATGATCTTTGAGGAACACAAGAAGTAGTACTTAATTGAAAAAATATATGATATGAACTAAAATTCGGCGCCTTTTTTTGCTCTTTTCGCTCCCCCTACTACGAAAACCTGGATACGCCTCTGTATATATATATATATATATATATATATATATATATATATATATATATATATATATATATATATATATATATATATATATAAAACAAAACTAAACATTACGTGTTTGTCGATGACGCAGTTAAAAAAAATACCACGCAGATACTGATGACGAAAGAGTGGTGTAAATTCTAATGAGATGAGAAAAAAAATTAATAATGACGTAAGCTCGTAATTATAGGTACGCCTAGACATTTATTGTGTAAAATTGCCGACGCAAATGTTTTGATTGATAACTGAAGTTAGCTAGTGTGCTATTTTCCTGATCAATAAAATGTTTCCATTCCTAATTTCCCACTAATAACTTGTTTCAAAGCTGGCATTACAGTTAATTGCATTCAGAGGCGTAGCGACGGGGGGGGGGGGGGGGTACATATGTCCCCGGGCGCCGACCCTAGGGGTGCCAAAATAAGCTCATTTAGCTGCTATTATAATTATAAATATAAAAAATATATGGGAGGGGGCGCCAAATTGAAAGTTTGTCCCCGGGCGTCGAGAGAGGTCGCTACGCCTCTGATTGCATTACTGACTTTGTGTAGATATCTGTAAAGAAAAGTGAGATAAAGATCGACAGCATTGCCGATGAATGGGAGTCATCCATAGACGACGTCACGTTTTTTTTTCACGTTTTTTATTTTATTTTTACCTCACCTCCTCCCCTCCCCTCTCCCCCCCCCCCACCCCGTCACACATCGTCACAAAAAAGCTAGACCTCCAAGCGTTAAAATGAGATTCACACTTCAGCCAACAACCCCCCTCCCCTCAATATTTCAGTTGAATTTTTCTTTAAAACATCGATATTTTTCTAAAATCTTGTCTGAACTCTGTCAACATAGAGTAGTTTAATCAATTCCTATTACAATTTATTAAAACAGTTTTCTAGAAACTCGTTTTCTAACAGCATCTGAACCCCCTCCTCCCCCTTGTCACAAAATTAAGGACCCCCCTCCCCCTACGAGTGTTACTTCATGTATGGACAAGGGGTCATCCATAAATGACGTCACACTCGCAGGGGGAGGGTGGGTCCGGAATTTTGTGACGATGTGTGATGAGGGGGAGGGGGGGGGGGGTCAGATGTTACGACGTCATATTTTTGCATTATAAAAAAGCAATGTTAGAAAACGAATTTTAGACGTTATTTCGCGTTTTAGATAACTGTTTTAATAAATTGTAATAGTTTAGACAAGATTTTGGAAAAATATCAATGTTTTAAAAAAATTCAACTGCAATTTTGAGGGGGGTTGTAGGTTGAGGTGTGACGTCATTTTAGGTGGGGTGTCTGGCTTTTTGTGACGAAGTGTGACGGAGGGGAGGGGGGAGGTAAAAATCGTCAAAAAAAGCGTGACGTCATTTATGGATGACCCCCCCCCCCCCCTCCAAACCCTATATGCGTCTAGTCGAAACGCTCCCTAGGCCTACGCGGCTTCGCCTATTTTGATTCGGGCAAATGTAACCGGAAATTAAATTTAGAGATCTATGTTTTTATTGGAAACAGGGGAATCTACTACGAATCATAACGCAAAAAAATTTCTACAGAATGGCGGACTCAGAACTGGAAGCGATTCGAGCGAGACGAATGGCTGAGCTACAACAACAGCAGGTTTAACTTTCATTTTCATGATTTACTTTTATACAGTTTAAAAAATTAATTTGCACGTAAATGACTACAGTACTAAAGTAGCAAAACCCTTCGCACATTTATTTACAATTATTGAAACAGGAAAGAGAGTGAGGTGTAGCAAATAACAAAAACTCAATTCAGCCAACTGTTTTTACTTAGTTTTATGTAGATCTACTGTTATTGTTGGCCAAGTCGTCATTTTGGTGAAAATATGTAATCTTCATCGGTAATCTATCGCTTTAGCGTAATCAATTCGGCCGGCTGTAGTAATGTGCGGGAGAGGTGACGGATGAATATATTTTTTTAAATAAGTGTATTTATGTCAAATTTTACAAAATATGACAGCTAATTGATTTAAAATAACAATAAGTGACCAAAACAATTTAAAATAAAATGAAACTGACTTTAAACAAGATGTTTGAGATAAATATAAGCACATAAAAACATCGGCCATCTTTCCAAACAAAATTAGAGTAGTTTCCCTTGAAAAAAAATGTCTATCTGTATGTATATTGTGTTGACTTTTGTTGTTTATATTCTTAGCTGCCTTGTTTGATATAAGTAAGACATTGGACCGCCTTCTCTTCTTCAAATTTCAATTGACTTCAAAAACTGTTCGAAGTTCCAACATTTAAACCTTTTTTTGCACTGATTTATTTGTCAGTATTAGGTCGTCCATAAATGACTCAAAATACAGGAGGGGTAAAATAATTTAAAAAGAAATATTTTTATACAATAAAAATTGATGAAGAACAGGTTGTTTTTTTTCGTTAGAAATGGTGATTTAGGGTTGGGGGGGGGGGGGTGTCGCAGAGCTTTGCTATATGATATTAAACCAGCCACCTGGTATTTTAGTTACCATTAGGGGAGGGGGAATCGATTTTTTCATTCGTCGATGTTTATCTCTGCCTACGATCTTTTGTTACAAAAAAAATAATTAAAAATACGCCGCCGCTTCATCCCCCATTTGGCACATCCTCGCCAATTTCACGGCGCGCGTGACGTCATTTACGGCTGGACTAATTTTAAAGAAAGAGATGCAGTAATTTTTAAGAAAATCAAAAAAAGGTACTACATTGTTTGGACTTTTGTTTAACGAATGATGTCTAGCTCGATACATGGTGTTAAATTAAACATGGCGGCGTGCGGTTCTCCGCCCACCTTATTCGTCCATACGAATTTGTGTGATTTTAATCTGCAGAGCAGTCTGGTTAAAACCTTTTTTTCACGAGGAGTATATATGTTCGGGCCTGTTAGTCGGCAGGTTTTTTTGGCGGGGATGATGTGTGTACATCGTTTAACACGTCTAAAGATTGCAGGCTTGCGATAGTTACAATCATTCGTTGTGAACAAGGTATGCATAAACACTAACGTTTGGTGTTATCACAGTCATTGAACTTAGCAATATAGAAGTCTTGATTACGTACACGCCTAAGGTGACGACACAGACCCTCTCCCTCCCGTAGCATATCCTATGCGACAGCATTTATGGACAGTCCCATATCACTCATTGTGAGTATTTAATATCGACATTTTGACAATAAATATTCAAAATGTGTCTGAAAGACTTGAGGATCGATCATACATAACATCACACACCTAAATGAGTAAATGATTTTTGAGACATTGATTTACGTCTAAAACGAAAATGATGAAAATCACAACTACGCAAAAACGAGGGGTTACCGGTTTAGCGTAATTGCTTTTTCTCAATATTATGCACTACATGTAAAGCATAATTATAGATTTTTATTGAAAAAATAATAGTATTTTATTAAATCGGAGCGTGGAATGAACAGTTTCATGTAATAACACTCAAACTCATAATAATGATAACATCAATACTGAAAGTCATAAAAATACTTAGAAAAACAATGACAAAAGTCATAACAATGCTGGATAACAATCTGCTACTTAGTTCAGATGCTGTCTTACTCTTAAATAGTTCAACAAATAATCACATTCATAAACAACGAGACAAACTCAATAAACATGACAAATATTCTTAAACTGGATATTGTTCCGCAATGATGAGCAGAAACTTAGCAAAAATGTTGTCATGGGCAAATCGGCTTCGAAATTCGATTTCCCGAAGGTAAGATGGAAACAACTCACGAGTAGTGCCGAACTGTCTCTTAAGCTTCCTCTTAGCTCGCATCCAGAAGTTTTCAATATTCTGAGTATGAATCTCGGCATCGAGTGGATGGACAAAGTTGCGGTCATGAATTACGACTCCATGCTCGTAAATACCATGGGCTAGTTGTGGAATGTTTCTATACGCTGCCCAACCATCAGACATGATACGGGTCCCAGGAAGAATGTGACGAAGTATTTCTGCTTCAAGGGTTGCTGCATCGCGATTTGGTACTTCTACCAGAAAACAACGCCCCGATCCTCGCTCGATTCCACCGAACACCCAATGTCCTTCACGCCATTGTCCGCGATTGTATTTACGGTGGAAATACTTGGTTTCGTCAATCTCGACAATCACAGAATCGCCGTTAGCATCGAAGCCCCCGATTTGGGTAGCGTTTCGATCTAGATATACACCAATGTCTTCCCTACAGAAATTGAACCAGTCCACAATGGTATTGGGGCGAAGAATGTCTTCCTCTCTCAAGCCTTATTGTTGTCGTTGGGGCACCACAGCAGACATTATAATTCTCCCATTGCCGTCCTCTGCCGCTCTGATTAGTTCCAATCCCTGATGTCATCCACCCAGTGTTGCCTACCCAGCCCTGAACACCTTAAGCTCAAGGGTCGACCCATTGTGCTTCCAGCTTTTATTAGCTGCCTATTTTTCCAGTGGTCGGTGTTTACCCCTCCCCACAATTTATCATTACAAAAACAAAAACACCCACTATATAATGAGATTTCAAAGTTCGGGTCCATGTAAAAAAAAAAATCTAGATCGACCTATAGTTGTAGGAGAATTAGAATCCATCAGTTAGGGGTCGTCCATAAATGACGTCACACTCAAATGGGGGAGGGGGGGGGGGGGTAAAAAAATCGTCAAAACAAGCGTGACGTCATTTATGAATGACCCCTTACCTATCGTCTTTCCTATACTGGGTCTTAATACCGCCGTTTCACCCCCCCCCCCCCCCACTTAGAAACAACAGCCTCACCAAGTTCACGGCGCGCGTAACGTCATTTACCGCTAGTTCATTTTAAAGAAAAAGACCGTAATTAAAAAAAGTACTACGCTGTCGGGACTTCTGCGACGTTTTGTCTGGCGAATAGATCTCAATGAAGTTTAAATCGATACATTATAATGGTGTTAAATTAAATATGGTGGCATGTAGTTCGCCCGACAGACCCCCCCCCCTCTCCAGTAGCATTTGGGTATTTGGTATCGACATTTTGACTGGTAAAAGTATATATTTTCTACACAAAATCCATTTCGTTAGGGGGGAGGGGGGCAAAGCCCGCCTGAAGAAATGCCTAGAAGAAACTCTGATGGGGATCTACCATAAAAGACAACGCACACTTAACGGGTGTAGTAACTGGCACACTTAACGGGTGTAGTAACTGGCTTTTGAGACGATGTTTTACTAGGGAAGGGTGTGTAAGAAATAAGAAATGGTATGAAGTGAATAGAGGTCATAAAACTGGACGCCATTAACGACTGAATCACATAAAATGGAAATAGCAAACAAACAATAAATTATAAGCTCCAACTATTATTTAAATAAACATTTACATTAGATCTAGTAGTAGCTCTACACAAAAAAAAAACGTAGCTTTCTATAAAAGTTACATCTCACAATAATTCTAGAACTGATGATTATTGTCAGTCAATAGAATTTTTAAATGGAGGAATTTTTAAGAGAAAAAAACCCCTCCAGCCTATGTATATGAAAACCAGGCACCCGTGTTTAATAGCGAAAATCATTACATTTTCATACAAATAGAAATCAAAGGGAATCTACTCGAAATAATGTGTTTTTAAGATGGCCGCTGTTTTAAATAGTAAATTTAGTATCTGGAACTTCGTTGTTAAAAGTGAATTTCAGGACATTTTAATTGATTTAGCCTTTAATTGTAATTTATTATTCAATTATCTATAGTATTTTATCATAATATGCAAAAATATACTCATATTTAACTCATATTCATTAGTTACCTTACAACTACATTACTACTTCAGCCGAATTGATTACGCTAAAACGATAGATTACCATCTTCATCAGTACATCGTTATTTAAAAAAAACTTAGATTTAGGCCTAATGTGCCAACCTGCTTGTTATGCGGCATGCGCTTTTTTTTGTGGCATGCATATAGTTATAAAATATAATATAGGCCTAACAGGCCGTTGACTCCGATTTCAGCCTTCTTTCTTTGTGGGTTTGCTTCCATAGCCTTTGTCCAATGAAGAACAAACTACAAGGCAGCAGTTGTTTGATTTTGGAGTTTTCTCTCCAAGAAGAGTTGCTGTCTAGCCTCTTCTGCCCAAGGGTTTGAATCCAAAACTTTTCAGTTTAGCAACCATGAGCTTTACAGACTCGGCCATGCTGACCCCTTTTCACACACTGTTAAATCTAATATTTAATATTTTGCGTCATCCCTTTGAATCCCGATCAGAACGTCCCCCCAGCGTGGCCTCAACCTACCGCGGGGGCTTGTTGCATTGAGTTAAAAACAATAATATAAACAATCTCCTTTCAGTCGGTTAGGCCACATACCATGCATGTACAATGTTGTGTGTCGTGCCTTAACCAAGACAAACTATCTCCCTTTGTATCATTAGCGATATTTAGGGGCCTAAATAGTTAATAACTAATTTATTTTGTACTGTACTATAATTTTTAGTTATATTTCAATACCTTCTACTGTCTTCTACCCTTCTTGAAATTTTAACCCGATTTGTAAAGAAATGCTGTATGCCGTGAGGGGGCGGGTGGGTAGGGTAAATTCTCATTGGAAAAAAATCCACCATGGTGTTGGCCTTGGATGACGTTGTTGGGGCATGCGAGGAAACTTTTTTTTTTCAAACAAGAACCAGTCTGTAATGAAAATCAAGGTCAAGGAGTGGTATTTTCACGATGTATTGAGGATTGAACAGTGTTCATGCAGCCTAGAAAACGCATGAAATTTTTAAAATTGTAAAATCCTGGAATTCTCATGAATTTTTCACTGATGTTTTCAGTTAAATATTTTTGCTAAAAATTAGATCTGTTATAAAATAATGTCGTTCTTTGAAGAACAAATACATCAGCTGAGCCCGGTTCGTGTTTGATACAGCTTCTTTTAGGAAAAACAAAAATGACGTCACTGCCAATCTTAAATAGCAGTGATACTCTTGCTGTGATGGCGCTCTAGGCCTACTATATTCTGACCTCAATTGAGATAACTGCGACCTTTGTACCTTTTCTTTTGGGGGGGGGGGGGGGGGGGGGAGAGATACCGGTGACAAATTGTAAAAGCAGTCTGACTCAACTACTTCAATTAGGCTAAAAGCATAAATAACGATGTGGTTTGGTTATTATCAAGGTGGTAATTTTTAGCTCCAATGTTTTTTCAAGTAGTTTCAAAACACCGCTTAAAATAATTAGTAGACCCCTTCTAATTTAAACTTATCGGGTCTAGGTCTATAACATTTTCCATCACATGAACTAATACTTTCTTAATTTTAAAATCTCCTGGAATTTATTTAGAACTCCTGGAAATCTCTTGGAAAACTCATGGAATTTATTTTTAGTTTTGGAGCATGAACCCTGATTGAAGTTGCTCTTCATTGTTGCAAATATTATTCACCTTACATACTTTTGTTCTAAGCAATTTAAGAGCATTTAGTTCTTTTAATGATTATTTGAAATAATGAATACTAAACAGTGAAGTAGCTTTAAGTCTATATATTAATGTAAAAAAAAAATATATAAAACTTGATGAAATGAACATTTGATAAAATCAGTTATTCTCCATACCATAATATTCATGTTACATGTGTAGACAATATTTTAACCCTTTTAGGTTTGTCCTTTAAATGTGTTGATAAGATTTCTTAATATTTTTGTTCATAACTTTTTTTTATGTTTGCAGGGCAAAGGGGGAGGAGGGGGTGAAGCTGATCAGAGAGCCAAGGAGCAAGAGATGAAAAATGTCATACTTGGTCAGGTGTTAGAGCAAGGAGCGAGGACAAGATGTAAGCATTACCTCCCCTATTATCTAAAGTTTTTACTTTGTATAACTAAGCATCTGTTTATTATTATTCACTTCAATTTGTTTCAGTAAATTTACTAGTTATTTTTATTCAACCTAATTTGAATCAGTAAATATTATAGTCAGGTGTATATTTCATTTACATTAATCGTGATGTGTAGGCCTGCAATAAATATTTATTCTTGTCCTGTTTTGTTTCAGTAAACACAATAGCTGTAGCCAAGCCAGAAAAAGCCCAAATGATAGAAAATTTAATTATTCAAATGGCAAGGTCTGGTCAGTTGCAGGGTCAAAAGGTAGAACATTCTTTAGGTTATTTTTTTAATTTAGTCAGTATTCCTGTTATTTGTATTCGCATGGAAATCAATCCCACGTATTATGTGACACGATCACTCAATCAATGTTTGCCTATTGTAAAACAAGTTTATGTGTAGGTGAGTAGACAGGAAAGAAATGCTACCACCTAGAAGTATTATCACACATAATCAATCTTTTGAACAGCAAAGAAGAAAAAGGAAACATTATTGATGATAAGGGATTGACCATTGTAGTTTATGATTTTTTTTTTCTATGTCAGTAATTGTTTTATGTAATATCTTAACCGCTGTCATAATTTCATATTAGTAAACATAGTTATGTTTATATTGAACAGTTGCCAGCCTCAATGAGAAAAATAAGTTAGCATATGATTGATGCAGATGTTTAAAATAATAAACAAATTACAGTTACAGTTTAAATTTTGCACTATTACTAACGATTGTAATTGTAGAGAAAAAAGTAATTTTTGATAAAACATTTTAAGTATTTTCTCTACCAGATTTTTTTAACCAACTAGGAAGCTGACATTCAAAAATTAAAATAATTTGATACCAATTTATCAAAACAATTACTAATCTGTCTTTCAAATTAACAGAGAAAGTAAGTGGTGATAGAGCTTGCCTCTTACAATACATATACTTTTTAATTTTAAGAAAATTGTTACATATAAGCAAAAAAGGCTGCATTTTATTTATAAATCCACCTTTTCAGCTGTCTGAAGAACGGCTCAAAGATTTGTTGGAGCAAGTGAGTAATTCAACACAGAAGAAGACAACTGTCAAGGTAAGCTGTTTGATCAGCCTATTAGTGTTAACACTGTGGGATTTATTTTTGAATCTAAATTTTGTTTAATCATTTTTATGTATTAAATTTTGTGGTTTTATTTTAGGTCTTTTATTTCAAATCTAAATAGATTATATTTGTTTGATAACTATTCTATATATCAAATTGAATATAAAATTGTTTTAAATGACTCCTGTTTTATTTTGTAATTTGAAAAAGGCTTACGTTTTATTCTTTGATTAAAACAAGTTAAATTCTGTAAGTTTGCAAGATCTATGTTCTAAGATGTATTTTATTCCATGAATAAGAGATGTATTGTTTCTCTAGTTTGATCGTCGTAGAGCACACATGGATGATTCTGACGAGGATTACTAGCCCCTGGTGTGATACTGTAACTTGTGTGCCTCTGTCCTGGGAGTGATGCCATGGTGTCTGAACACAAGCACCTGAATACAAGTTTTGGCTTGCTAGTGTTGCATGGGAACATTTGTAGCACCGCCTGCATGGTTTTTGTTTGTAAAATAATTTTAGCCCTTTGTTTTAGAGGGAAAAATTCTTTACTAGAAAAAAAAATCATAGCATATTGCTATGAATTACTTCCTTCTTTTTTATAGTTGTTTTCTTTAAAGTGTTTTTTTTTTTTACATATTTGTTTATGCCTAAAAAATTCTTTTTAAAAATTCTTTTTTTCTGAGGGTCCTATTTTTAACTTAGTTTGAACTGTAAGACATAAACATGAACCACACTAAATTTAATATAAAGCTTGTAATTACAAAACAGTATTTAAACAGTTTTGTTTGGTACAAAAGCTAAAGTTATTGATAATGCATTACAGAACAATGATGTTTGTTTGCAATCAATGGTGGTTGAAGATGTAGATTTGTCCCCTGGTCAAATGGTTTAGGTTATAATAACATTTGTTCTCACATGTAAATTTTCATAATCTTGTCAGGTATAAAATTCATCGGTCAAGTAACTTAAGTGTTTATCGCATAAGCACGGTAACTGTTTTGCTTATGGTATAAGTACAGTAACTATGTTGCTAATGGTAAAACTGTTGCCGACCCAACTCAAGCTAGAAAAAGTAGGTTTTCTTAAAACATTATCCTCTCCCCAGAAATGAAATAAGTAAATTTAAAGTGTGTGTGGATGGTTGGTCAGTGTAACTTATTTGATTGTGTGCCTCAGAGTTGTGTTTTTAAACTATTTTTCTAATGATACACATCTTTAAATTGTCCTAGCTTTTCATTAACAATAATTGCAAATAAGATAAGACTGTAAAATGCTGTAGAATCATCTCAGTTACATGTTTGTATACTAAAAAAATATTAAAATTTTCATACTAATTTATTGAAGTTTTTCTTTTAATATAAATGAGTTAATTTTTGAGATGCGGTGAAATAAATACATAGAAAGTGATAAGGTGAACAAGGAAATTAGACATTCATTATATTTTAAATGAATTTTAATTATATATAGTTACTACTGGGGTAACCACAATGATCAATAGCATGAGAAATATTTCAACAAAGTGGATGATTCTTCTTTTACTGGTCAGTTTATTGATACAGATGTCAGGTTATTTTCATGCATGTGTACAGCTAGTATACAGTTGAAGCAAATGAAGAGATGGATGATTTGAATGAAACACCAGCATTTGAGAATGATTTCACTAGGCCTCCTTGGTTGTCACATATCACACAATACCATCCACCAATCTTAAAATGAATTTACAAGTTCTTCTATCCTACATAAGTGATTATTATTCTAAATAAAAATATGCATTTTTCATAATTTTATCTCTTACAATGTACAAAATACCATTATGCTTGGTCACATTTGTTAAAACTCATCAATGTTTCCTTATGTAATACTTGATTCCTGAAGTTATGCCTCCCCCAACATGTAATGTTATTAATGGAGACCCCATAAGCGATAAGTACACATCATAAATGCTATTTCGTCACACTGAATACATTTATCACATTTGAGCGAAGTCTATGTCATGTCATATTTTATACAAGTAAGTAAAATAAGTCTTGTCAAGTTAATGTTAGTAGTGACACATTTATCAACTGTTTGATGCACAGTCTAAGAAATAGCAACATCCATACACTCATTTTATTCTACTCAACAGACACAAGATATCTTTGTAGAGTAGGATACCAAAAAATGCAATGTACATGTTGGTTTTTGACTTTGAAGATTAGTAAATAAAAATATGACTTGCTAGATTCTTTTCATATCATTTACTTTTTATAGCACTGCTTAATAGTGGAAAGGTTTACAGTACAGAAACTGTTAAATAGGAGTTCTGTATTAACTATACAACATATTCTATTATTTTAATAATAGGTTCAATATATAATTAAAAACAGTTAAACTTTGTTAATTTGTATTCAACTGCAATCATTTTAATAATGAAATAATTACTTTCCAATACATTGACTGACGGCATGCACCAATGGGGAACATAGATTTATTGTCTATATAAAAAGTCATGATTGTCTTGAGCAGTGAGAGTCAATGAAAAAATATGAAAGAATTGCAGGGGTTTAAATCATATATACATTGTATGTAACAGCTACTGTCATTGGTTAGCTTCTTGGGATGTTTCATCTAATTCAAAAAGAGGCTGTGTTTCATCAACATCGGACTGAGGCTGTGTTTCATCAACATCAGATTGAGGCTGTGTTTCATCAACACCAGAACGAGGCTGTGTTTCATCAACGTCAGACTGAGGCTGTGTTTCTATTGGTGGTTCAAAACCATTAGAATCTGTATCTGTGGATGCATTGCTTGCCTTGGTTGCTAAGGACTCTGGGTTGTTAATATGTTGATGGGAAGTGGAATCTTTTAAACCAGCTGTCTTGGGGTTGGAATGTTTGACTCGCTGAGGATAGAAGTTAACTGCTTTTATTTTTTGTCTATATATACTTTAACCAGTGTTCACCCTACCATGGAAGCTTCAAGTTCAAGTGCCCCCCCCCCCCCCCCCTCAGAGAAAAAAATGTCTGAAACTGAAACCCTGTCTGTAACAATAAAATATTTTTGTGAACAGACTTTAAGTGTAAGATATGTTCCCTAACCAATGGTGTCTTCATCAATAGAATAGTTATAATACTGAGCCTAACAAAACAAAAATATAATGAAACACTGAAGAATTAAACACATACAATTAAATAGTGTTTTATCAATGCCATATTGAGACAAAGGTACAGAAGAATAGTTCTTGTGACGTTTAGCTTGTTGGAATCAAAGAACTTAACAACACCCAGTAGCCTCAAAAAAAAATGTATTAAGGTAAAATGTTCATCTACTTACCACTGGTGTGTTTATGTGGGCTGCTGGATATTTCCTGGATATGAATGGACATATGATATTACTACTAGGTGTGGTACAAATGGATTAAGCACAATTTACAAAATCACCTGGTCAAACTTACAATTTTTCCTGATACACAACAATTTATTATTGAAACAGTTATCAATTAAATAAAACTATCTAGTCTATTTTATATTAATAGAGTTTTTACAATTAGGCCTCCTTTGAATGTTAACAGTTTTGTTTATTTAAAAAAGATTTATTTCTACTTATTGATTTTAATGTTCTAGCCCAGTAACTTTTTATAACTATAAAAAATACATTTGGTAAGCAGTAATGGTATTCAATAAAAATGTTTTAAATTGTTCTGTATGAAATTGAAAAAAATATATAATTTTTATATAAGATATCTATATATATAATTCTCTTCTTGGAGACGATAGAAAACAAGCTGTAACCGCTCCCTACCACCCCCACCCCTACATGGTCTGGTGAGCTGTGGGGGGGGGGGGGGGGTAGGAGTTGGGGAAAGGAGGGGGTGGGTTAACGTCCTTAACGAGCTACTGATATTGTTTTAAAGCAAATATGTTCAGTGGCAGCACTGGTACTGTAGAATTAACAAATTATGAATTACTGAAAAGTAGAAAATAAAACAACTAAATAGCGGCGTATGATACGCCGCGGGTCGGCTCGTATACCTTAACAATTGTCTTCCACCCACTCCCGGCAATTTAAGCGTGCCCCCCCCCCCCCACCCTAAAAAATTACCACTGCCCCCTACCTCTGAAAAACGTCTTAAAGAATCTCTGATCAAGAGTAGTAATGGTTTCTGAATTTTTTATTTTACATTATATAAGCTGCTGAGCCTGATTATACAACGGCTTATTTTAGTGCTGTATAATATTCGCACAATGCCTTCACACATGGCTTAAATGAATATGAATCACCAACCAACTTACATCTTCTTGAGGGTCGTGGCTAATCCTTCCCTCATCTGTGTCATTTCGTGCAGCTTCTTCATCTCGTCCTCGTTAATACTGTAGCGATTAGCCAGACCGATTTTGGCACCACTCATCAAATACATGGGGTCAACGCGATGGGCGTACACCTGTGGATGGACACAAGTACAATTCCTTGAGCAGGGACATTGTGTTAGGATCAGAGGCATAGCGGGGGGGGGGGGGTGCGGGCCGCACCGGGTGACACAATTTAGGGGGGGGGGGGGAGTGACCCCAAGCAAAATTTACTGAAGAAAAATGCTTTTTTTACCTGTTCAAATAATAGTTAAAAGTTAAATAGTCTTCGACAGTTATAACAAGGGGGTGGGGTTGAAACCATGACATAAACTTTAGAGAAACAATGATACATCCAACTATATTATTAACAAACTATATATAAACATCGTTACTATTACGTCTGTAGTGATTAAAGCTTATAAACTTATATGTGCCGTATATTTAAATTATAGGCCTATGTAGGCCAATACACACACACATTTATATGTATATATACATGTACTTCTTTTCTTGGGGAGGGGGAGCAATACACCACAAAGTGCCGCACCGGGTGACCAGTGGCGTAGCTACCGTAAAGCTAGCGTAAGCATGGCATAGGGGCCCAAGGCAAATAGGGGCCCTTTTTCGAAAGTTTGAGGGGGGGGGTGCAAATCGAAAGTCTGAGGGGGGGGGGCGGTGCAAATCGAAGTTTGTCCCCGGTCGCCGGGAAGGGTCGCTACCTCTGAGGGGCCCACTAACACTTTTTGCATAGGGGCCCAAAAATCCTAGCTACGCCACTGCGGGTGACACCTGACCTAGCGACGTCACTGGTTAGGACATTGCATCTTAGTATGATAGATATCTTATAAAAAAGTTGTCGGCCAATTATGTTTGTGATGGTTTAGATGAGGGATATGGTTGTTAGCTCACCCATTTGTCAGGTGCCCCAACTGTTCAATGTCATGATCTTTAGGTGACCCACAATTTAGATGTCAGGACTTTTAGATGATGCACCTGTCTGTCGGATGTCAGCATTTTATCCACCGCCCAAGCTCCACAGCCTGGTGAGACTGCTGACCCAGTAAAGACTTACCTCTGAGGCTTTCTTGACAAAACGACAAGAATTGACAAAGGACAGTTCTCTCTGCAGCCTCAGACCCTGGTCGCTTGAGTTCCACTTGTACTGCTGGACAACGCCATTCTCGTCCAGATCATCGGGGTCAATCAGCTGTGGGATAACATGGTAGCCTTGATTTTTTTTTTAAATATCTCTAGGCAGCTGATCTCTTTCACTGTCTCCATGTAGCACTGATGTTGATTCTCTCTTAACCATAAATTTCGTTTAACTAAGTTCATGGTATTAAGTAAGGTAAAGTTCCCTTTCAAACCTGACGTTTACGGGGTAAGTGAAGTAGAGTTAACTTGTTTCGGTGACATCTGCATATGAAGGGATAATGTGGTCAGCACTATGCCCAGCCGCCTTTACTTATTCTTACGTGAGTTAGGTACCCATCTGAGCTGGGTGGACTCAGTGACGGTCTACTGACTTGAACCCGGATTCGAACTCGAGACTTACGGGTTAGCAGCCCAGCTCTCTACCGCTAGACCACTCGTTTTTTTTTTTTTAATTATAGTATTCATAGTTTTAAACATTACATTTCAGTAATCTTGATTTGTTAAATGTAGCTTTAATAGAAAAAGCCAAAAATGCATTTAAGTGAAGGATGTTATAATCTGAAATAGAATGATGTAGTTGTCTGGTAGATGTTTGTTTATGTTCTGTCGACTGCGTTTATGTAATATATTGATTTGTCTGGGTTCAGGATGCAGAAGATTTGATTATGGCAGTGGTCGTTATCAGGGTGCTGGTCCTTGAGCTGCTGTTTTTTGTTTGTTTTTGTTTGGTTTTTTTTTGTAATAAATTTGTGATGTCGTTGTTCTATTAACTTTTATATTGTTTTTTTTAGTAGACCTATACGCTTGTTAGACAGTATCTGCACTGGAAGACAGCAGTGTCTGGGTGTTTTACTACGTGATTCTTTATTGTCCCTCTGCTTTTGATCAGATTGTTACAGTGCGGGCATTTACTGGTAGCAGGATGGAAAGCTTTTGGATGAGTTTTACACTAACTGGCAGTACTGAAACCGGAAGCAGTGACCGCAGCTCTTGTCTGTTCCAGGAGTTAAGGCTAATCCGTCAAGGTTATGAAATTATTGGTATAGTAATTTTTTTTCTCTTTATTTTTTTTTTGTTTGCGTATTTGCAAGATACGTAAATTATTCATGTTAATATGCATTATAGCTAGGATAAAATGAAAAAATTACAGTTCCCTTTTCGAACATGACGGTCCCTGAGGCAAGTGAAGTAGAGCTGGCCTGTTTATGTGACCTCGCTCATGACATCTCAAAAATATTTTGATTTATGTGACCAAAGTTTATATTTAAATTTAAGAAAGTAAGTTGGTTTTATTTTCAGGGCATTTGAAAGTTCTTAACCTTTAAGGTTTTTTTTTCAGTTTTGTTAGTTATTTTTTTCTCCACGGAAATCTTTTTTTTTTTTCAATTTAAAATCAACATCATCATACTTTTTAAAAAAATATCATCTAATGAAACGATTTTTTTTACAAATGAACGTACTAATAATAAGTATGTACATGGTTATCATATATGTTGTTATACAAAATTTAAAGGGATGAACAGTAAAAGGGGTTAAGGTAAAAATGAAAGTGTTGGAATCCGGAGGGGGGGGGGGTGGACAAAAACTCGTTTATTAAGGGGTGAGTAGAGCGTGTCCTAATTGAAGAGTTGTCCTTTTCATATTTTTTTAAAATGTAGTTGTCCGTCTGTTTATGTTCTGTCGTCTGCATATATGTAAGAAATGGATCTGTCTGGGTTGAGGATGTAGAATATTTGATTGTGGCAGGGGTCGTTGTCGGGGTGCTGGTCGTTGAGGTGTTTTTCTATTTCGTATTTGGTGTATAGTTTGTTAGGCAGTGAGGTGTTTTTCTATGTCGTATTTGGTGTATAGACTTGTTAGGCAGTATCCACATTGGAAGACGGCGGTGTCTGGGTGTTTTAGTGTGTGGTGCTTTATTATTGCTCCTCTGTTTTTGATCAGATTGTTACAATGCGGGCATTTACTCATTTCAGGATGGGAAGTTTTTAAATGTGTTTTATACTCGCTGGCAGTAACCGCAGCTCTTGTCTTTTCCAGGAGTTAAAGGTTTGGAGATTTGAATTGGTTCGGTGGTAGTTTCTTGTTGCGGCTGGGTTTCTTTAGTGTTTGGTGGAGTTGTTGCAGTTGTTTCTAAAGTTCTTTTGGCCGATTTCGTTTTTCTTTCTTGCAGTGTGGCTGGACTGTCTTCGTTCTTCCTTTTGGTTTTGTTTCTGTTTCCATAGCAGTCTGTGGTGGTTTGAAGCTTGCGGTGTCAAGCAATGGAGCGCTTGCGTTCCCTGTTGTTGCTTGCGTTATTGATTGTTCTTTTGGGTCTTCTTGCAGTGATGTGTCTGAAGGCGTGTGTTGGCAATGGTTCGTCCAGTGTAGGGTGGAGGAACAGATTTGACACGCTTGTCTTCTCCCGGCGATTGCGATTAGGGTAGTGAGTGATTTGTTTTTGTAGTTTATTTTGATGTAGTGAGGGATAGTTGTTGGATTATCGATGTAGATATAAAAGCTGCTATTAATTATTAGTATCTGGGATTGTGTTTATGGATGGCTCTTTGTTACTATATAGGCGTAGAGCTTATATGTGTGAAGCATTGTCAAGTGTAGGGGTACCCATCTGAGGTACCCATTGATTTTGTCGTTTTCATGGACCGTATGGTATAGTATAGTAGTATAGTTCAGGGGTCGGCAACCTGCGGCTCGCGAGCCGCATGCGGCTCTTTTGATATCAAGGTGCGGCTCTCCAGCTCCTTGCACAAATACTAATAATCTTAATAAAAATATAAAATATTTGTAATAAAAAAAATGTTAGTGGCTCTTTAAAACCAAGGAAATTTTGAAAATTGTAACTTTTGGCTCTTTCGCTTCAAAAGGTTGCCGACCCCTGGTATAGTTAATAGTGATGTCCCTTTTGTAAAGGGATCCATAAATATTACTACTTTCTATATTATAAATTAAACTGCACATTTGATTGCACGCTATATATTCAGATTAATATTTTAAAAATATTACAGTGTTAGATTTTAACATCAGCTTCATTTTCATTACAAATTTTAACTTTAAAAAATAAACTTTGCAGGTTCTCTTAATAATGTAATATCCCTGGTTTAGTTAATTAATGTTTTGAAAAATAAACTGATTATTCTTTATTTTTTGTGCTTTGATAGTGCTATTTTGTTTACTTCAGCAGCTTATTTTAAGTTTTCTCCCTTGGTTAAAACATTACGTCAATATTTACTAAGGGAAGTAATTCAACATTTAACCCAATTACGCTTACATTGTCGATCCAGTAAAAAAGTTAAATTGAAAAAAATGGAGTTCTTGACAAATGTAAACCCAAATAAAGGAGAGCTATTCCCTGCTAGATCTAAATTTATACAGAATCGAATGTCATAAACTTACTGATGA
Organism: Physella acuta; assembly: GCF_028476545.2. NCBI lineage: Eukaryota > Metazoa > Mollusca > Gastropoda > Physidae > Physella > Physella acuta. Next base: position 95,259 of record NW_026732869.1, on the reverse strand, counting down.
CCGCACGCTGGACTTTTTTGACAGGGGTCGGGTTGCAGAGAGGAAGGTTGGGGTTTTCTCAAGGCGCTCGGGGTCGGGGACGGAAGAATTTCTCGGCGACACACTTCCTGTCCGTGAGCCTAGAGATCCCTTCCTAACCTTTGACCCGCTGTTTGGTGAAACAGAGTTGATGAGAAAACATGGGCATGGTAGTTATGTTATACACAAAAACAACATCACGAATAGGAAATACAATCTTCCCCCTTTTTTTTTCAATTCGTGTCTAAATTATCTTGTGTCCAGAGCAGAGTTTCCTCCATGCATCTCTTCGGGGATTTATATAGAAACATATTTTTACAAGTGCCCCCCCCCCCCCCTCCCGGAGAAAAAAGTCTGGGAGAAACACTGGTCCAGAGTGTCTCATATCTAGAATGTCTTGTGAATATAATATCTCATGTCCAGGCTGTCTCGTGTCTAGAATGTATTGTGTACAGACTGTCTCATATCTATAATTAGAATGTATTGTGTCCAGACCAGTGTTTCTTCCAGACTTTTTTCTCCGGGGGGGGGGGCACTTGAAATTTTCGGGGGGCGGTAGACTTTCTTCGGGGGGGGGGCGGACACTGTTAAAAGTATATATTTTTTATATAAATTATATACATTTCATTTCGTTCGGGGGGGGGAGCGGTAGAATTTTTCGGGGGGGGGGGGGCACTTGATATTTTCGGAACGGGGGGGGGGGGCGAACACTTCAGAAGAGATGCCTGGAAGAAACACTGGCAAGGAGGCAGACATAATTAGCAAAATCAAGTTCTTCCTCGGTGTTTCTTTTAGCGTCTCTTCGGGGATTTATATATCTTCGTTTTCTATTGATTTTTACTAAGCTTTTATCTTATATTCATAAACGATAATTTTTCTTTTTACTGCAGCAATATTTTTCTAATTGTTCGATTTCCCAACACGTATGTATTTCTCCGTTTTAGCGATCAACCCAGGCATTATATAGCTTCTGGTCTAGTTGATTTGATTTTTCTTGTATGACTGCGGCGGTGCGTGCATAATTCCACCAAGTGAACTCTAGCGTCACGCTCAGCGTGTTCTACATAGTGGGGTGTCTGTAGCATGTGCGGCTATCAGGACAACAGCGTATACAATATATTGGTTCCATTTGGTTCCGCTCGGCAGTGGGCCTGTCACTGATTCATTCACTGGCATGAATCTGTTTACTGTATGGAACAATTTGATTATTTCGCGGCAACATGGTGGGCTAGCAGTACAGGTTTATTTATTTATTCATTGGGAACATGTAAAGAACATATTTATTATTTCTTTATGGGAACATGTAAAGAATTTTTTTTTAAATTAAATTTATCTCCTTATATGAACATATACCGAAAGATTTTATTTATTTATGCAAGGGAATATGTACAGAAAATAATTATTTATTTACTTAAGGAGCAAGTACTGATCAGCATTTTTAAATAAACTTTTGAGGGGGATAAGTACAGAACACTAGTATTTATTTGCTGACGAGAACACAATGGTACAAAAATGTGCTCTTTCGTTACTAAGTTTACATAGCTTGTTATAAACTAAATATGCCTACTATAGCTTATACACACATGCATATTTACTTATTTACAGGAACATCAAGGGAACATTAGTCTTCTTCCCTATGTATGGGAACTTGTCAAGTACAGTTAAAGGGAACATTCCTCATATGAACATGGAGCTATAGTGTTTTTGCACATTCGCAAGAATGTGTTCAGTAAATATAAATATATGAATATATAGGGAATATTGTGTATTTATATTCTTGGGCTATTTAAACCCTCGATTGAAATCAATGTCTCGGGACATTGATTACGTTGGCTCATTAACTCAAATTATTTCCAGGTCTTGGGTTTTGATAATAACTGAACTTAACGCCAAGAAATGAGCAGGTGAACATTTTATTTACCTGACAAGATTCCCCGACATAAAAGCCCTGTGTTATTACCGTACCCTTTCGGCCAAATAAACAAATAATTCAATCGTTCAGCGCTATCTTACGGTATCTTTCAACCAGTGTTTTTGGTACTGCTAGATTAGGCCAGCCAAACTATGTGACGTCTTAAGTCTAAGTCTCTATGAGGTTGAACCGTAGCCCTAACACTAAAAATAAACCTTTAATCTTTACCCACCTGTCTTTCTATATGTTATCATTTACTTTCTTTCTGTTTGTCTGTCTTTCTTGTTGTTTTTTTTTTCTTAATTGGTCTAAGATGTATTTTTAAAATTGTTCACAATTTAGAGTAGTGGCTTATACTTTACTAATGTAATCTCATAGCACCCCACAGTAAAACTTCAACATGAAAATGTAACCAATAAAATGTATCGATTTGGTACTGGAAAGCTCAATAAAATATATTGAAATCGATCTCGGGCATTGCACTACGATTATTAAGGGCAAGTCAACCGGGTGTATTGATATTAACAGGTGTTTATATTCTATTTTCTATCCGAAAATATGCACACTTTTATTTTGTTTTTGTTGTAATGGACTCCTGTGAATGCATGTGATAAATTTAATCTGGGGTAAGATTAGCATAGCACTCGTAGGAGATTATCTATGCATGTACCTGTGCGAAGCCATAAAAATATGGGTAAGAGACTCTAAGCGTCTTTTGTTGTTTATCGAACAGTTCGATCGTTTTCTATAAATTAATCCTGGTCCTAATTCTTATCTGACCGGAGCTTCAGTAATCCTAACCCTAACCCCCTTGTCCTACATAGCTGACTGTCCCTATGCCTTTAATCACTGCTTCACCAAACGCAGCTCCTAAACTTCACAACGCAGCTCCTAACCTTCACAGCAGTCCTAATTGTCTGACTGCATCATCAGCCTACCCCTAGTTCTAACCTGAACAATATAGTTCTATAATTTTGGCTTAACCTCCGGCCTAACCATTGTCCTACTAACCTAACCTTACAATAAGATAAACGTTAGTCCTGTATAGTATATTTGTATATAGCATTAGTTCTCACTTGGTTCTCAAGTCCCTATTGATATACATAAAGTATTTCACTCTCAACACTTCTGATACCATCCGGTTACCTATTGCAGACCTACACAAACTCCCATAAATGTCCAATCTATACGAATCAGTTCTTGAAAGTTTTACACTCGGGGCCAACAGCGAGTTAATCCCCTTGTATGTGTGTGCAGCGATAAAGATAGATAACTCGCGTTCACCTCACCACTTTAATAAACGGCTTATCTACTAATATTGAAAGACTATAAAACGGAAGGACAACGGTTCCCAAAATCTTGTGTATCTATCACCCATCGATAGGTTTTTATGGTTAGGTATAACTAACCCATTATGTGATACGTTCACACACAATATCGTGTGTATGAACATAAATCCCCTTTAGCAATACGGTTGTTACTAGTTGTTAGTACTTTTTAATAGTTGTAGCCTACTGTAGTTAAATTAAACAACTAAGCTACAATAAAAAAAAAACTACAGCAATAAAATATGTAGTCCGTACTTTGTGAAATATATCCTAAATGTACTCATTACGTTAGTTGAATCACCTAAGCTTAGGCCTAAAATATCCTGTTATAATTAACTTTATTCCCAAACCGGAAGTTGTGTAAAGCTTGATGCTATTTTTATGCCTATGGTACTTGTAAGTCAAGAATAGAATTAGCGGTAGGCGTGGCTGGTGACAATCAATTAGCAATCAATTATAAATATACGTTGCGGGGGTCAGTAACTTGTACTTTATCAGACAACCTGTAGCATAAAATAAATTTGCTAGGATAATATTAGCCCGTGAGCTATGGGCCTGAGCAAAGCCGGGTAGGGACTGCAAGTATACGATCATTCGAGTAGGGCTAATATTTAATTGTTGCTATTCAAATGAGAAATGACTCTGTAAAAATATCTGCAGTGAGTTAACTATCACCGTTTTATAAACTGGGCACTAGTAGTTTAAAAGAGTAGCTGTTTAAAACTAAAAACTGTCGCCTTTACTAGTTCTTAGAGATTATTCTAAAAGCCGACATAAGTATTCAAAAAGTCACATTCGTTTGATCGAATGGATTCCTAAGTAGCCCAGCACTGCCCTTGTCGATTATTTCTGAGTTCTCTAAACTGACTCACCGCTTGCCCCCCCCCACCCCACATACCACAGGGTGGGAACCGCTGTACCAGAGTACAGTTACATTAAGCAATACAGTGAAATATATCCGCATCGAATTCAAGTGGGGAATCCAAAGGACCCCGCAATATCCTTATCGGGAATACCCGAACAATGTCATTATTTACAATGATCTTGGTTTTTGCTGCGAGGAATATATGAGGAAAATTGAGATTAATCCTCCGTTTATTTAACTCAGCACGATTGGTGTTTTTAATTTTTTCTTGAACTAATCCTCATGTGCATGAATGAGGGGTAGGGGGATTAGATTGTTCGGATCTTCTAAGAGGGTTAAAAGAAAAGTGGAATAACGTCGTTATTGATTATAGATCGCGGTTGATTGATTAGGATTGATTTGTCTCCGTTTCAAGGCACCGTGTGCGGTTTATCTCCGGAAGAACTAATAAAAGGGGAGAAGGGGATCGGCCAGTTGAAGACTACATAGCCCTACATTCCGAATTATCCTTCAGATTCTACACACTTATTTACCATCCATTTAAATCTCAACATATTTAAAATCACCCACTGAACTCAGTGGCGTAGCTAGGTCGGGTGACACCCGGTGTGGTAACTCAGGGCGACACCCCCCTCAGCCAGCTACTATACACAAGATCTACTAAAACTGTGGGTACTTTGGTGTCACCCCATCTCTGATAGTTTCACACCAAGCACGCAGCAATAATAACGCATTACATTAATTGGAGAAAAAACAGACAATTCGTTAAAAGGATATTTGAAACGTGTCACCTGTACGGTCTGCACTCCCCCCCCCCCCCCCCGACCACAACTGCCTCCCTGTCGCCGCTTTGTAACGCCACTGAATCTGGATTCTAAATGGTACGAATGAGATATTTGAAGAGCCGCTTGCAATTTTCTCATCCACTTTCTGGGGTCACGTGACTCTGAGGCCAGTGAAAATTAGTTTTTGCGTGTAAACGAAACAACCGTCATCGTTAAGTGGCAATGCTATTGTCATTTTCATCTAAATGTTTATTTTACAACTTACGATTGCTCTTAGATTATTTACTTCGTTTTGAGATGTTTAAAAATCGTTTTAATCCTTAAGCTTAAGTAGTTTGTTTAGTGCAAGTCATTGTGATCAAATGTCTTTATCAAAATAATGTTAGGCGCTAGACCAGATTTTTAATAATCGGAGGAAAGGGAAGCCAAATTGTCAGCAATAAAAATACGCACACACACACATACACACATACGCAAGGAAGGAATCAAGCTAATGTCAAGGTAAAACTCAAACCGTAAAAAGTGAGGGCTGTCTTCCAATTTACAAGTATACAGCAAGTCGAATGACAGGGGCATAATTATATCACCTAATTATCCAGCATGCGTTAACATGGTGTCAGCACACGGACAAATTAACGTCAGGTGATGTGCTATTAATGACATACGTTTTTCTACGCGACTAAGTAATACACAGTAGGTTGAGTAAGAGAAAACAATAGCCGCACTGCATACAATACTGTTGCACAGAGGCGTAGCGACCCTTCCCGGCGCCCGGGGACAAACTTTCAATTTGGCACCCCCTCCCATATATTTTTATAATTATAATGCAAAACTGTAGCTAAAATGAGCTTTTTTATTTTTTTTAACCCATTTTGGCGCCCCCTAGGGTCGGCGCCCGGTGACATATGTACCCCCCCCCCCTCCTCGCTACGCCTCTGATGCTGCATGAAACTAATACAGTGGCAGGCGGGAAGGCAGCTGACAGAGGCAGGACTGTCATGGGGGACTGGCAGGAAAATTGCCGGCGACCTACAAAAGTGGAGGGAGCTTTCTGTGGCGTCCCCATGTATCTTGGTCGTAGAAAGGAAGGGATGACGATTACCTGGATCTACTAGTGCCTTAACATACGAGCTTTTCAATAAGAGAAACATTTGAGATACGAGTAACAGCGTGTCGCCCGGCTGCATACGAAAAATTAAGTCATAGTAACACAATGTTTACAGTAGCATTAAAGTTAAATTAAGTTCGGTTAACTTTAGTTGTGTTCCTTTACGTTTAGCGGTAAAGTGTAGCAAGTAAGTAAGTAAGTAAATGAAAGAGGCCGTAACAGTTCAGCGTTAAAAGTGATGCGAGCATGTTAACAAAGTGAAACTTCTCCACCCTACACCTCCATCAGCATTTTACGTAAACTCAAGTCTGCTCATTTTCACTTTATTATTCCAGTTTATTTCTTAACATTCTCGTTTATTAAGTGTTTACACAATATTTGTCATTTATTTGTAGCAATTTTTTTGATAGAAAAGGGTTATGTTATTAATTTTAATGGGGAAAATTGCTTTGAGATACGAGCAAATTGACAAGAGAGCAAGATTACGGAACAAACTAAATTCGTATCTAAAAGCATGATTATTCAATGATAAAATACAAAGTTTGTTACCTTAAGCCCCTTCTTAGGTTCACCTGTTGTATATTGTCTATGATCACCTGGGTCTGTGTAAAAAAAATATTTTTAAAACTTTATTGTCAATATAAATAAACGGATGTACGGCGTGGTTAAATGGTAGAGCGAACGACTGCTACCCCGAAAGTCACGAGTTCGGATCCCGGACTCGTGTCTTAAGGCGTCTTTGAGTGCACCCAGCTCTGACTAACCTGACTAACGTTAGGGAAACAAAGGCGTCTGGGTTCAGTGCTGACCACTCTATCCCCTAGAATGCCGAGGTTATTAAAACAGATGAACTATATTTCCTGTGTCTAATGAAAAAGGGTGGTCTAGAGGTAGAACAAGTGTCTATTAATCATAAGCTTATTAGTTTAAAGCCCTGACTCTGGAGTGTAGGCCATTGGGGTAGAAACATTGAGCTTATATATTATGAAATTCCTTGATATATGCTGGAGTCACTTTACTTTTCTTTTTCTTCGTTCTTAATTGTAATAGAGGATTTCCTTCGTCACAATCTATCTATATATATAATTCTCTTCTGGGAGCCGTTAGAAAACAAGCTGCAAACGCGCCTTGCAATCCCCTTTCCTGTCTTCCTCTCTATCGCTACCACGCCCACCCCACCCCCACATGATCTGGTGAGCGGTGTTCACTCTGTTTACATTTTACAATCATAGAGACGGGTTTGGTGACGGCTATTAGGGGCAGATAATTTAGTTTGAAACGATTTTAAACTTAGAGGAGGTAACTAAGAGGAGGCTGCTTTCACGTGGGGGGGAGGGGGTTTTATTGTTTTTAAGCTAATATTTTCAGTGGCAGCATTGGTACTGTCGAATTCACAAATTACGAAAAAAACAACTAAATAGCGGCGTATGATACGCAGCGGGTCGGCTCGTATATATAATTCTCCTCTGGGAGCCGTTAGAAAACAAGCTGCAAACGCGATCCCTACCTCCCCACCCCTACATGGTTTTAGTGAGCTGTGTTCACTCTAGATCAGGGGTCTCCAAACTACGGCCCGCGGGCCGGATGCGGCCCGCGAGGTCCTCTCATCCGGCCCGCGGAGATCTTTTTGTCCACGGAAAAAAACGTTTGTTGGTGATGGCTGAGGAACTTTGCCCAGAAAAATCAAAGACATGCCTGGAAGAAACTGGCCCCCGAACTGAAATTTTATAGGTAATGCGGCCCCCGGACTGAAAAGTTTGGAGACCCCTGCTCTAGATGTTTACAAGCAGAGCCAACGATTTTAAACGTAGGGGGGGGGGGGGCGGGGGAAGGAAAGGGGGGGGGGTTATGGTCCTTAACGAGCTACTTATAGTGTTTTAAAGAAATATTTTCAGTGGCAGCGTTGGTACTGTCGAATTCACAAATTATGAATTACTGAAAAGTAGAAAAAACAACAATAGCGGCGTATGTTATGCCGCGGGCCGGCTCGTTAAGTATAACGCGTTAACATTTAATGCGCCATTTGAACAGTTGAGTCCAACTGTTTTTTCTTTCTGGGTTAACTTCCATAGCCTTTCTTCATCCAAGAGCAAACTACAAGACAGCAGTAGTTTGATTTTGGAGTTGTTTTTTTTTATCCTAAATAGGTTGCTGTCCTGGGCTAATAAGTCCCATCAGCCCGGGGGTTCGAACTCGAGACTTAGCAACCAGGAGCTCTCCCACTCGACCACGCCTACCTCTACTGAGCTTACTACACGTGTTCTTTACCTGACTTGGTTTCATTTTCTCAGCTTCCCCGTTACTGGAGTTGGAATTCTTCTCCTGCTTGACCTTTGACGTCACCGGAAGTGCTGACAACCCACACTGCGCGGCCATCTGTCTTTTGCTCACCACCTCGGCGCTCCGGTGACGGTACAGGCTGACGTTGTCTGAGTGGGTCTGGTTCCCGTGGCCCGAAGTCTCCAGGTTCCTTCTCTGTCTGGCCGCGGCTGATTTGGGGAGCATGTTGTTTTGGTTGGTGTTGGTGTTTGGTATACGGGTGAGCTGGCTTCGTAATATGGGCCCGTGCGACATGATTTTCAGAAAGATTTTCTCTATGTATTCGATATCTGTTTACAAAACAATGTGGGAAAATTGAGACTATATTTTATATTGAAACACAGCTGTAAATATTATAGTTTTTAGTTGTTGATTTTTTTTTTGTGCTTTTTTACAGACAATGGGACATTGCGGTATCGTAGTAAAGTGTCACTTTGACTGCTTTATCACAGTTAGGATCAGGATGAGGTTTAGAGATATAGTCCGGATTAGGGTTCTAACCAGACGATTGTTAAGATTAGAGCCAAGGCGGATGTATCGATACTAACATAACTATGGCATCGAATACGTCCTGAAGACGTCATACCGCACAACGTGTCTCAGCTTGTTGCCAAGAACAGGCGCGTCGATACTTTAGAAGTGTAATCGATACCTCAGTTAACACTATTACCAGAGTTAGGTTCAAGTAGGGATCGATTTGTTTGATGTCAAGCAGTAGCAGTCTGGTACCATATAACGGAAATGAAACGTAGAAACCGACAGCCATTTATTCTTACTAAACAATCTACTTAGAACGTAAACCACGAAGAGTCAAACTATAGTTTGACTGTTCTTCTCTGAACACATACAGGCAATACTTCTAAATCTAGCTAAGTTTCATGAGAAAGTTTCAGGTGCCAGTTATTAGTTGCTTATTAAAGTTATATACATCATTAGACACTAGGTGACGCCACCCAGCTCTAATATGTACCCGACTCACGTTAGGGAAAATAAAGGCGGCTGAGCATAGTACTAATTACACCATCCCTTCATAAGGCGTGGTCAAGAAACAGATAAACTCTACTTTGTATGTCTAACGGACAGTCATGGTCAAAACGGTTACCATACTTTTTTTTTATATTTCTTTGAAGCATATTTCTTTAGCTTTAATAAATAAACATTGCACTCTGTCTACGACAGTACTAACTTAACAGGTCAATCAATGATAGTTAACAAGAACTTCCTTGCCAATCATGATGACCAACAATCTTCAGCGACTATTGATCACATGTTTACCTTTTAAAGTAACTTTCCACCTGGCCGAAATACTTATTTTATTTCTTTGACAGCACTTTAAATTACATTCTAAATTAATTGAATGCACCCCAATAGGTAGACCTATTTGGAATCGTCGTCTCATTATATTATTCTCGCGTTTTTAAACCATTCTGCCTATATAAAATTGATGTCGATTTTAACAGAAGCTTAAGATTTTAGCAGGAGTTTAGCAATGAATATTAAAATCACAGTTGTTTTTTAACACTGTAAACAAAACCACTTTTATCACACACACATACACACACATACACACACAATTTGAGATCAGTACTTCGTCGGCTTAACAAGCAACCCGCAAAACCTAGATGTGAAATGTTAATGTCTCTTTTTAAAAACAACTATACGTTGTTATTGTAAGTATCAGCTTGAGCGAATCGTTTAAAATCAGATTTGATTAGGACATTAAGGAAATTCTACCTATTGTTTTGTAAGAAAACACGTGTATATTAACGCTTGCTAATTGGGAAACATGCGAAGGGGTGCCAGATTTACCTATAGTCTAAACACGTCATGGCTTCACCTCAACCCTACCCTTACACATTTTCTTCTTAATAAGCTTGACATTTTTAGCGCTCCAGTAAAAAAATGCATTGAACACATAATTGTAGACGTCGCTGACATATGAGAGGCTATCAGGACGTGTCATACTTGGAAATATCAAGGGTGCTATAAATATAACCTCAAATAGCTGTTCCTTAGAACAGTCCTTCAGTTTACGAGATATAAGCTAATATAACAACGTATTTTACTCTCAGTTACACTAACATATCATTCACATAGTATATTTTAAAGAATATTTAAAACGCTATTTACTCTACAAAAAAAATTAAAGAAGTCAGTTTGCATACGATAAAATAATCTTAAACATGATACTCACCACATGTCTACAAATCAGCCTTAGCATACAGTAACCACGATAAACACTAATTGATTAATTGAAAGATCTAGCGAGGTCGATACGAAGCGTTCGATTAGGGAAACGAACACGCAGTCGATGAACGCCCGCCAAACAAATATGGCGCCGAGTCGGTTACGCAAATAGCGATACTCCAATCAAAGGGAGAAAATCCTGGCAAGGTTTCATTTCGTGCTTCGATTTTTCTCCGCCGGTAGATATGAACGTAAAGTGTTATAAAATTTCAAGTGGGGAGCCGTTTGTTTGTGCGTATAGTATAAAAAGCTTAAGATTAAGGTGGGGTAGGAGTGGGAAGGAAGGACTATATTATCGATGTTGCTTATTTCGTGAGGTCTACTTGTGTTGGGGGTTTGTAGTACCCCGTCCAATCGGTTTCAGACTAAACTGCACCGGCAAATCGACACCGATAAAAACCACCTTCCCCCTCCCCGTCTTCCTTGCCCCGTACATAAACATGCATGAAAAAAATCAGGAAGGAAAAGATACAAATTTTACGGCTACCGACAATATTACCACCCGGCGAATAGGCGCCCGTTTAAGATTAACGAATAATGACTTCCGGCAACATGGCCTCTAATAATAATCCCCCTACTTTCAAATTCGAAGTGACATCGGTCTATAATGGGTCGTCTATTTATAACAATTTTACCTCCACCTCGTCACAAAACGTCACACTTCATCCCCCTCCTCACCCACATTTTTACATAACGTTCTAGAAAGGCCGATTTTTTTTTCTAAAATAGTAACTGAACTTGGTCAATTTCTGTTTAAGCCCACTAATCAAATTTTATTACAATTTTCAACACACAAGTCTTTTTAAAACGAAAATTAACTGCTAAAATTCCGTATCAAAAATTACTTTTAATACAAAGATTTGCGGTCAAACTTTTTTAATCCTTCCCCTTCATTCTTTAGGGGTGTGACAATGACAATAAGCTTTGGGCCGATTAGTCTCTACCTAGTAATTGTTCTAATCCTCTAACACTTACCTACCTCTAAGAGTAGATCTTATAGTCTAAGACTAAGACTGTTATGGACAAAATAATCCATCAGATATGCTTAAGGGAAACCAATGACCTTCAGGGGTTTTTAAAAAGCTTTTATGTCTGTATATATGTCTAAATAAGCCTATAATTAAGATATACTGATTTAGGATCTTTTCCAGATAAGCTTCGCCACTGCTGCAAAAGGTGCAAGCGCGAAAAGTTAAGCCCCGCCACTTTTTGCCAGCTCCAATTTAATGCACGTAGGTGGTCGTCCATAAATGACGTCAAACCAGCGGCGTAGCGAGGTCGGGTGTCACCCGGTGCGGCACTCATGGTGTCACCCCCCAGAGGCGTAGCGACCCTTCCCGGGGACAAACTTTTCAAGTTTTCGATTTGCACTTCCCCCCTCAAGTTTTCGATTTGTACCACCCCCCCCCCCCCAAACTTTCGATTTGCACCCCCCATCAAGTTTTTCTCTATATATTTTGCTATTTTTTGCCTTGGTGTCACCCCCCTAAATGGTGTCACCCGGTGCGGTCCGCACCCCCCGCCCCCCCCCCCCCTCGCTACGCCCCTGCGTCAAACTCGTAGGGGGGAGGGGGTCAGATTGTGTGACGTCACACTTTTGCATTATAAAAAAGCAATGTTAGAAAACGAATTTTAGAAGTTATTTCGCGTTTTAGAAAAATCTTTTAATAAATTGTAATAGGAATTGATTGAAATACTCTATGTTGACAGAGTTCAGACACGATTTTGAAAAAAGAAATCGTTTTTTAAGAAAAAATCAAATGCAATTTTGAGGAGGGGGGTGGAGGTGTAGAGTCATTTTAGGTGGGAGGTCTGGCTTTTTGTGACGATGTGTGACGGAGGAAAGGGGGTCGTTACAAATCGTCCACAAAAAAGTGTGAAGTCATTTAAGGATGACCTCGTAGGCCTAGATACCGAAATGTAGACCTTTTCATGCAAATTATTCATGACATGTCCCAATTCCAAATTCCATCCCCTTCAATAAAAACTAAAAGTAAAAGTTTCATATCCTTTTTTAAATATCCTTTCGGGTGACGGAGTTGTTAACATTTTGGCAGGGCTTATCTGAAAAAGATATCTGTTTTTGTCCTACTTTTATAATAACAGTACAGCAGCGTCACTAGTCGATCTCGGGGGTGCACCGTTCGGGAGGAAGGATTTATTTTATAATTGAAAAAAATAATTACATTTCGTATAGAGTAGACAACTTTGAGCATTTGTATTAGTAAATAGGTTTTGTTAAATACACGTTGAAGCACCACCCGATCGACTAGTGGAGTTACCTCAATGTTGACACCCTACTCGATGACGCCACTGGCTAATGAAGGTAATAAATAACTTAGACAATAGCCAAGCGCATAGGGCATAGGCTGTAGGGGCTATTAAAAAAAATCAAAATAGCTAACCTATTGAAATAATAATTTGTATTATAGGCCTACAAATTGTAGTTTACACTGATTCTAGGTTGAGTCGATAGAAGTATCTCAAGAATAGATTCTAGTCAATATAAGACATAGGCCTGATACACAGATACTGATAGGCCGACATAATGACATTTCAATCTAAATTATTATAAACTCATAATCGAATTCTAATATTCTTACCCGAACAGCCAACTGCATTCAAATTGATTGCTGTATCACTTTTTTCAAACTTTTGATATTCCTTTTTAAACATTTCTTACGTTTAAGTTATACAAATATAGATTCTAGAACATGTGTAGAACTAGAATCTATATTTTTCTATACAGACAGTTCATATGATTGTCTAGATCTATCTATTTTATATTTCTCTGAAATTATAGATAATAAAATGTGTTAATGACTCAATAAAGTTATGTGAAGAGTTCGCGAACCGACTATCCTCCATTTTTCAAGGCGTCTCCGTATCTAGGCAGGGAGAAGTAGTTAGTGAAAGTTGAATTTAGCAATAAAGTTCTTTGAATTTTCATTTTAACAGAATATTAATTAATAGTATATTCACAAATATATGAAGAAATTTTTTTCAAAAATATTAGCGATCGTTATCATTTGTATCAATGACTATAAAAATATTGTAATAACTGATCCCCAGAAACAATATTTTCAAGATGGCCGAGTAAGTGTTAGCAAAATTCTTGGTGTGCTTTCAAGCGAAAGCAAGTCATTTTATTGAATCTAAATAGAGTCTAGTTTAGATTGTTTTCTATAGATCTACTACCCGTGTATAATTTTGATAAGGCTATTATCTTTTATCCATAGATATATACCCAGATCTAGGTTTCTAGATTCTACATCAGCACATCTATTTTAAAATTTTTGTATGAAAATCTCAAAAATGTTTTTTTTTAGGAAAAAAAGTATCAATAGTAGATCTAGGATCTAGATCTATCAATAATAGTTAGCACACTAGTAAACTAAGTCAATTAGGGGTCATCCATAAATGACGTCAGGCTTTTTTTGACGATTTTTACCTCCCCCCCCTCCCCTCCACACGTCACAAAAAGCCAGACCCCCCCCCTAAAATGATGTCACACCTCAACCTACAACCCCCCTCAAAATTGCAGTTGAATATTTTTAAAACATTGATATTTTTCCAAAATCTTGTCTAAACTATTACAATTTATTAAAACAGTTATCTAAAACGTGAAATAACGTCTGAAATTCGTTTTCTAACATTGCTTTTTTATAATGCAAAAATGTGACGTCGCAACATCTGAACTCCCCCACATCACACATCATCACAAAATTACGGATCCCCCCTCCTCCCTACGAGTGTGACGTCATTTATGGATGACCCCTTAAGCGTATATTAACTTCCTGTGCAAAGTCATTATAACTGAAAAAAAATTCCAAAGTCAGGTTCCTTGGTTCATACTATCATACTCATAGAATAGATTAGAAAGACAAGACTTTTGGTAATCTATCGTTTTAGGTACGTAAAATCGGCCGAGGCTAGTAATGTGCGACAAAGTTGCCTCATTGTTAAGGCTTTAATAGAAGTATATTGATATTGTGATATTTTTGACTATTTGTGTCAAATATTATAGATAATTGAATAATAAACCAAAATCAATGGCTAGATATATCAAATAGGCCTATCGGCCAGAAATTAACTTGCAACATAGCTCATTTACTTTAGCAGCCATCTTGTTTAAGTTTTTTTTGGTAAACTTATTGCGGGAGATTCAGGGGAAGCCACTCTATTTTATAAATGGCTTCTGTTTATATAGCAAATTTTGCTTGCAGACACTGCTGTTTAATCTGATGAAAACATCGCTAGTCTTTATTTATTACTGAAAAGTTTTAATACAATTGTTTAAAAACAGGTACATGAATGAAACTTTGAAACATTTTTTTAACTTTCAAAACATAAATCTTCCTAAAAATGTGAAATAATTTAAGAGGCACCTTCCTTTCACATTACTAGCCTCTGCCGTTTTTATGCACCTAAAGCTATAGATAACCAGACTTTTTAATTATTATTATATTATTTGTGAACCAATTAAAATATTAAAAGCTTTTAATTAAAACTAGATCTAGAAATTTTAAGCCAAAAAGTTAGAAGTTGTTAATCTAACAGTTCTAATATAAAGAATAGAATGCAACCCTTATACAAAAGTTGTCATGAAATACACAAATTTAAAGTGCATGTTACAATGTTCTAAGCCCCCTCAAAGTACATGTTTTCAAATCTCTAGGTTATGCTTGACAACATTAATTTTATTAATTATCAAATTTTTTTTAAACCAAATTATTAACGTATTAAGGCCTATAGAAACTTAGTAAGATTTTACACATTTTTTTACTATTAAATTTCAGCCTTCAAGAGCGAAAACTTAAAGATGCACAAATGAGAGCAACCATCAATCAAAAACTTATTGAAACTGGAGAGAGGGAAAGGTTGGTCACTTCTATTTTTTATTTATGATTTCCTATTTGAACAGTGATCCATTTATTTTAATAAAATCAAGAGCTTATTAACATGCTTGATGCATAACATCATTTACTTCCCTCTAGATTAAAAGAACTTTTACGGGCAAGACTTATTGAGTGTGGATGGAGAGATCAGCTCAAAGCTTATTGCAAAGGTTTGTGCATTTTTGTGGTTCAATCTGAAAGTATTAAAATTAAACCTATTTTTTTCATAGTTTTATTAACCTCAATATATTCCCAATTTTTGTTTTTAACTATCCTTTTGAGAAATATATCATTTGATTTTTCGTTTATATGTAACCAGCTTAGTAAGAAATAAATTATTTAGAATTTCTAGCAGGGGATCCATATATTCCCATTTTTTGTTTTTAACTATCCTTTTGAGAAATATATCATTTGATTTTTTGTTTATATGTAACCAGCTTAGTAAGAAATAAATTCTTTAGAATTTCTAACAGAAGATCCGAAAAAGTGCAACACTAGCATATTCTTTGAGAAAATGTTTTAGTATAATACCTACTATGTTATTTAAAGACAAGAAGTACTGAAAATACAGAGTGACACTTTTACTAGCACTTAGAAAATACAAGAAATATATATCAAAATAAAAACTTAGATAACAATGCTGAAAATTATTGAAGGGAAGCTATTGATGTACTCAGCAATACCTAAATGTCAGTCAAACCCTATCTTGAACCCAAAATAACTCTTTACACTAACCCTGACACACAGTTAAGTAAGAATCAATTTGATTTTTTTTTCTAATTATATATAATTTTGTTGTTCTGTTAATTTTCAAATAGTATTTCTAATTGAATTCTTTTACATCTAGTTTTAAAAACTCCATTTTTAACATTCCATACTTTCAATAGAAGAGTGTTTGTCACACTGTAAAACTTTATATAAGATACGTTTTTTTTACTGCCAGTTCTAATTACCGAACAACACTAATCTCTTAATTTTCATGACACACAATTTCTTAATTGCTATTATAAAAAAATTTGGTAAATTTTTCTATAACATAAAACATTTTCCTATTACTTATATATTTTTTAAAACCATTTGAAATAAAGTTTTGCTTCTACTTGCTTATGTGTAAATATGTGTTTGTAATTAATTACAGATATTGTCCAGCAGAAAGGCTTGGAACACATCACAGTTGATGACTTGGTCAGTGAAATAACACCACGAGGAAGATGTGAGTCAAATATTTTTATTCGTTCAATTTAAACTGTAGTTTCATCTTTCAGGTAGTTTTTTTTTAAACCTTAATTTGATTATCTATTTGTAATTTATACCTAGCTGGTGACATAAAATAATTTATTGAAAATTTCTTTTTTTTTCCACCAGCTTTAGTGCCAGATGAAGTTAAAAAGGAATTGTTACAGAGGATTCGGACATTCCTCTCTCAGCAGTCAAATATTTGATACACTAGTGGAAATGGTTGTTTTCATATTTTGTTAATTTGAATACAATACTGTAAGACTTCCATGTATAGTATTATCACTAACTCAATCTTTTTGTCATAGTATATACAGCAAGTATTAATTGGTTCCTATCTTATGGGAGCAGGTGTACAAATGCTCTTGGGATAAAAAATTTAAGTTTAGCTTTTACAAACTGTTGTAGCTATACAGGGCATTGGTTAACAACTGCTTTTTTTTTTTAAATTGGGTATCATTACTATCAAGTGCTATTTTGTAAACTAACAAAATCACAGCAAAAATAATTTTACTATTTGATGCAATACTTTCTTTAATAAGTTTAGAAATTTTGCATGATTAGTGTATATACTTATTTTACAGCATTAAGTTTTATGTAAATTCACATTGAATTTTAAATCCCAATGTATTTCTTTTGATGGTTTTTTTTCTTCAGGGATGCTATGTCATGTTCCTTTTTTCCTCCATTTTCAAAATGTTGCTCAGGAAAAGTAAAAATGAATCTTTTGTCTAGATTGTCAAAGTGGTTGCTGCAGTTCACATGTCCTTCATTTGAGAATTGTGTTCAATATACCAAGAGACCAGTTTCATGAAATGTTACATTTTGAACAATATTTTATTCCTGTATAACCATCCCACTTTAAATCATCTTACATTGTTTTGTTCATTTGAATCCTAGCTCAGCAACACATTTGTAGAGAGTTGTTCGTAAATGAAAATACATTTTAGGGGATTTTTTTTTACTTACTCACACCCTCAGCAGTTTCTAAACTTTTAATTAAACAGGTCAGTATTATTATTTACAAAAATTGTTAGAATAATAAAGTTAATTACTTCTAAATTTAGTTTAAATTATTTTCTAAAATACTAGTCCAAACCCCCTATACCCCATCATTTATGGACAAATTTTTACCATTTGAAATCTCAATTGTTCATTCAAATTTTGCTCTTCATTTCCTGTTAAGATTTTGATGATTAAAGTAAACCCATTTTATTTTGTTGTATAGTGTAGCAGTAATTATGGTGGTGGGTTTTTTTTTTTAATTAGCTAGTATCTTTAATTAAAACTTTTAATCTTATTAACATTACTATATATAGACTGCTGTCTGTTCAATTGGTGATTTATTTAGCCAAAAAAAATTGTTTTCTGTTTTATTGGGGTTTTGTTTTGTTTGGTAATCGGTAATCAGAATGGTTATTTCCTGTAAGGGATTAAATGAGCAATTCTTTATTGGGCTGCCATAACAGACTTAGAGGACAAACCAAATAGTAACTGCTGATGTGTCATTACACTGTGCAGTATTGCTTAATGTCATTTACACCTGTCATTAATGTATGCGATATTGCTTGATGTCATGTTTTATATCTGTTAGAGAAATGACCCATCGTGTACATAATCTTGTAATAATGTATGTTAGGTTCTATGTTAAAAATAAACAGCAGGTACTTCAAACAGTTTTTCATTATTTCTTGAATGTTTATAAAAATATACACCTACAAGCACAATAATTATAGATTTGATTACACAAATATTACAGAATGTGATCAATAATTGTTAATTTATTCATATATTCTCAGTGCTATTCCTTCTACATTATATAAGTCATGTGATACAATACACTGTTGACTAAAACAAAATGAAATATAATTTGGCCTTTTGTTGAAAGTTACCACAAAACACATGGAATAGCAATACATATCATACATGTCAGGGTGATGTGTATCTATGAAAAGTATGTTGTTATTTTTGGAAAAATGAATTAAAAATGGTTGTGGATCATTTTACTTAAGATATGGCTTGTGGATAGTTTAGCAAAATAAATAATAAAAACATGAATCTTAAAAATTTAACCATTTTAAATAAATTAAGGTAAATATTTAAATATGAACAAAAGTGGAGTTTATGAACACTGTTACTAATTATATTTAAACAAGCAGCAAAGACTGGCATAAAGCATTTGAAAAACACCAACAATTACATCTGAAAAATTCCCTTTCCCCAATCACTTATGGATATGCTCAGAGTTAGTTTTTTTTTTGTTGTTCCCCTTCTCAAGTTACATACAGTTGAACCTAACCAATTATAATATTGTTCCCAGATATAACTAAAATAACTTTTATATAAAAAGATATTGTACAATTGTTTTTAAAAATGTGCATGTTATGAATTTTTTTTTAAAGTGACATCAAGGTATAAAGAAAAATACTGTATTTTGCTAACTCTCTATACTTAAAACTAACCATACAGCTTAATTATTACTGACAAGTTGCATGAAAGGCTTCAAAAAATCTATCTGAAAGACAGCATTAACAAGTAGGCATGTGCCCGTCCTTGCACACACAATTAAATACAATTTATATTTTATAAACTTTTAAACAATGCCCCTGCCGCTAACACATGTGGACAAGAAAACAAAACAGAAACTGTATACATTATAAATGTAAACACAACTGAGAGTTGTTGATCTGATTAAAAGAATGCATTACCCAGGAACATGAACTTTAAAATATTAATTTAAAAAAACTATTTAGTTTGATGTGATGCCAAATCATTTTAAACATTGCCTTATCACATTACAGTGATGTGTGACTCTATTAAGCAGACAAGGAAATATCATCACCCAAATTGTAATCTGAATATACCAGCAAGTCAGAAACATTATGACCATCTATTCTTTTAGATATTCATTGCCTCTCAATTTCCCAGCTCGTCTTCAAGTGAGATGACAACAAGCTGGGGTGGGCTAATGCTGATGGTTTACCACAGGGTCATTAAATATGGTAGCTATGGTGGACACACCTCATCGATCCTGTAACAACCGGCCAATGGGCTGTTTGTTACAGACACCTAAGATACACACATTTTCAACACTGTGCACCCCAGTGAATCAAAAGGTAACCAAAGATGTCCATTCATAGTAGTTAAAATTTGATTTGAATGATAGAGTTGCCTGTTTCTTTTCACCATAATCGCTGTGAATGCTAGACTATTGTCATTGTTTCCTCTTATCAAACTCGTGATTGCTAGACTGTTGTTATTGTTTCCTCTTATCATACTGTGATTGTTAGACTTGTCATTGTTTCCTCTTATCATACTCGTGATTGCTAGACTATTGTCATTATTTCCTCTCTATTTACTCATGGTTAGGCTGTTGTCATTGTTTCCTCTTATCATACTCATGATTGCTAGACTATTGTCATTATTTCCTCTCACTATACTTGACGTGGTTAGGCTGTCATCATTGTTTCTTCTGGTCAGCAGGCTGGACAATAAACTCCACACTTCCATCCACGCCACTTAACTGATCAGATGTCAGCGTAGCCTCGATCTCACACAACCCTTGTCTTCGTGGACAGATGGTGAAATCAAAGGAAACTTTTTCTCCTGGTTTTATGGCTTTCCTGATGAAATCAATCAAAAGTATAGGTTTAAAGTAAATTATGAGAATAGCTTTTCTGATGAATCATTCAAATACATGGGTTTAAAGTAAATTACAAGATACTAGCTTTCCTGATGAATCAATCAAAAACATGGGTTTAAAGAAAATTACAAGAAATAAACTAATGGAAGTTCAATCCTCCACGAGAAATTACAAGTGAAGTTTGATTAATTACCTATTAATATCAACTTAAAAATATTAGTAATAAAAACTTTTTTTTTACTTTGATGTGATACCAAATGTTTTTAAAACACTGCTTTTCACATAAAAACGATATGTGACACAGTCTTTAGAAAAATGACAAGATTTCATGAATCAAATTGTAATTTGAATACACCAGTAAGTCAGTAATAGATGGCTACATCATGATCATTCAGACCACAGTTAAAGTAGCATTCAGTAATGTTGTTGTTTGGGGGTTAAAAGTCTGCTTGCAACCACTAATACTATACCCCAGAATGTTATTTTTTTAATGCTTCCTTTCTTGATTATTTTAATTTTTGCTTACTTGGGTAGGTTAATTTTTTGTCTTTATTAAAAAAAGTAACTAGGTGAGTAGGACTCCTGTATTTATTAGTGATATAGATGTTGTAAACAAAATTGCTTTATGTAAAGAAAGCTGATAGGCTTTAAGTTAAAGGAAGGTTCAGCCAATAATACCAAAACTGAAAGACCCACCACAGTAATCAAATATGAAATAACTTTCAGTTTCAGGGTACAACCAAAGTTTTATATTCTCTAGTATCTAGGCCACATACAGGTGGAGTTTAGATTGTGTGCTTTACTTAACTGTCCAACATTTTTTACATTTAACATAAGTAAGTGAAAGAACATATTTTTTCTTTAACATGTAACAGATGTTCAAGAAAAAAAAAATCTTACTTTAGTGGGTGCACTTGATCTGATATGATTGAAGTCCCATCTAAGCAGATAGTAGCTGATGTCAAGCTGACCTCCAGTGGGTTAGTGAAACTCACTGTACCTGTCACTTGTTGCTTAGCAACAATCACATCTGGGATCTACCAAGAAAATAAAACTAAATTTTTTTTTAAACTATTATAACAAGATTTTCAATACATGGAACATAAAATAAGAAAAATAAAATGAACTATATTTCTTTAATGAAAGCATTGTTCCTTAAAGTATTTTTACTAAAGAAAGTTCGTTTTATTTTCTTATTTTTAGTGCATTTAAAGCTTGCTATTATAGAGGTATTTCATGATTTTCGTAACTTTTTAGTTAGTAGGAAAAAAAAAATTATTTAAAGAATACGTTGATATTAATGTATTTAAAATACAATAGTACAGTATTCAATTTCATAACTTTCATTCCATCTTATCTTATTTTGCCAGCACTTTACGTGACTAAATTTATCTGCGTTAAGACATGAAAAGTAGTAGGCCTAGTATTTGTAAAAGGATACTTCGGGGAAGTGTTTAAAGACAGAGCAGGGAGATAACTTAAAGTCAGGTGTGAAAGGGGAGGGCATTTTTTTAACATAGAGCAGGGAGACAACTTACAGTGAAGTCCAATGAAGGTTTGGAGAGGCTGAAGGGCTCTGAAAGGGCAAACTGTTGCTTGGTGGCCTTGACATTGAGAGAGGCATACACTATCATGGTGGCTTCAGGGTTCAGCTTGTTCATGTAGTCCTCACACACAATGTCCAAGATAAGATCATTTTCTGGGGGCCGGGGGGGGGGGTGTTTTTAATAAAACAAAATCTTATGATCTCAAATAAAGAATATAGTTAAAACCTTGGTCCTTGTTTACAAACAAATAAAAAATATATCTTCACATAATCTATTAGTGTCACAAATTTAGAGAAAATGTAGGTATCTGGTGCAATACCAGCCACCTCATTCTCATAAGATACAAGACCAGTGTATTGCCTAACTACCTTTACATTCCACTGACTTTCAATGGGATAATCTAAAATACACCCAACTTAGTCTATTATCAGTGGGTTTTGAACTCTGAAACTTTGTATTTATAGCCAAACATGTTTATTGTAACTTATATGACCACTGTTATGCCTAACTACCTTTATTTTCCTCTGACTTTCACAGTAACCATCACAAGAGGATAATCTCAACCACACCCAACCTAGTCTATTATCAGTAGGTTTTAAACTCTAAAACTTTGTATTTACAGCCAAACATATTTTTTGTATTTCTGATCCTCACCTTCCCCTGCAGTAACTTCCACATCATATTTTGTACTCTTGATTCTCTTGTCTGGAACGCCAGTGTAGAAACTGCTCAGTACAGTGACTCTACCCTCAATCTGATGGTCTTCTTTAGATTTATTTTTCATTCGTAATACAATCTACACAGAAAAATAGATACTATTTTATGAACCCAATATTTCACAACATGTTGGATTTACAAAAAAAAAGATTATTTTAATACGGCTAAGGTTATTTTGAAAGTTATTTAAGAACAATGTGGAACTGAGAGGATTTTTTCTTATATATTTAACATTCTTGCTGATTGCAACTTTACCTAATATAGGTCTATACTCTCTTTTTTTGTAACGAAACAATAGAAAATCCCGATATGGTTTTTTGTAATCAAAAGATAAAAGACTGTAAATAGTATAGCATTAAAAAAACTACATGAAGCACACACTATCAATGGTGTTCCAATAATCATGATTTGAGAGACAAAGATTCACAGTAATTTGAGTAATTTTATATGAAATGTTTCCATTAACATGAGTTACACTAGTGAATGTGTTGGCTAGCTGTGTTGTCACTGCTATGATAAAAATGTTTCCATTAACATGAGGTACACTAGTGAAAATGTTGGCTACCTGTGTTGTCACAGCTATGATAAAAATAAAAATCCTGGTCTCACCTGGAAGTTCTCCCCGATACTTGCAGAACTGGGCGTGACAAGGTGAAGGTCAATATCCTTTTCTCGTTCACCGTAGATGTGAAATCCAGCCCTGCTGCTGTGTTGGTGCACAAACTCTACAACTTTTTTCTCTTCCAACGAGCCTTCAACGATAACATGAGTCAGTGTTTACATGTAAGACCTTCAACCATAACACAAGTCTGTGTTTAAATGTCGGACATTTAACTATAACACCAGTCAGTGTTT
Organism: Physella acuta; assembly: GCF_028476545.2. Taxonomy (NCBI): domain Eukaryota; kingdom Metazoa; phylum Mollusca; class Gastropoda; family Physidae; genus Physella; species Physella acuta. The sequence goes on along the minus strand of NW_026732869.1, from coordinate 71,781 downwards.
AAACATCAGACCATCAATAAGACAGATGAAGTAGAGTTGGTCTGTTGCTGTGACCATGGTGTATAGCTGGTGATAATGGTACTAACCCCAGCCATGTTGACATACCCAACTTATGTCAGGTACCCATTAGTGCTGGATGGACCTAGCTCCCAGATCTCTTTCAAGATAACACTCCTACAACCCCCCCCCCCCCACCCCCAACACTAAATTTATCTCTGAACAATATTACAATGAACACCAGCTTACAAATTCTACAAATAAAATTGACAGAATCAAAGTTAGAGCCTTACAATATATATACATATATATATATATATATATATATATATATATATATATATATATATATATATATATATATATATATATATATATATATATATATATATATATATATATATATATATATATATATATATATATATATGTTAAATATAAACACCTCATAGAAATCACTGGTCTTGAAGCCCTAATGAAATTACCTTCTGGATACTTATAGTCCAGAGTGAGATCATGTCTGAAGTTGCTTCCAACTGCCTTGGTGCTGATGTGTTTGCCAATAGCGTGGGAGTTGATGTCCATCACAATCATTTCATCATTTGGAAGAACCTACACATACAATTAAATCAATCACACAAAATCTAAATAGTATATTTGTAGCCCTAAAAATTATATAATTAAAATAATAAATATTTTTGAATATCAAAACAGATGACATTCTAAAAAAAAGAAGAAATACAAAACATTGAAAACATGTCTGGGATCAAATATTTACCAACATAGTCTAGCACTGTAATGTTTATATTTTACATTATTTTTATCAGCAGCTTGTGTTATAGCCATACCACACCAGTAGCAAAAAAAATTACATATGTGAAAAAATTTTTTGTTAAATAAAAAAATAAAATTCAATATAGGCCTATTCCCCAACTTCAGAGTTTCTTCCAGGCATCTCCCCCAAACGAAATGGAATTGATATAGAAAATATATACTTTTAAAACAGCCCAACATAGGGACAGCGTGGTGAAGCAGTAGAGCATTCATTTCCTAACCCAAAAGTCATGAGTTCACCACCTAAGCTCATAACTATAGTACACTCTCTGACTGCATTGACTTATGCAAGTCCAAAAAATAGTCAGCAGAAACCCAGACCTGACAACCACGGCTGTAAAAAAAATGCTTGATTCTATCTTATTACTCTCTGCATAACTGAGATGAGCTGTCGGTTTCAGCTAGCAAGCAGGACTTACACCTAACCTGTTGCCAGTTGTTTTTTTTAACAAGGAATAAATTATGATTTTGCTAAGTTTTTAATTACCTTCCAAGTGACTTTATCGCCATTCACCTCACTAAAGATGAAAGCCACGTCATAATTCAGGTAGACATGGCCTTCCTTGACAGCTTTCACAGGTGCAGGGCCACACCTCGTTACACCTGGAGATAACACAATCTGGATCAGAAGTCAGCTCTACAACTAATTCATGCATTGTGGAATAACAAAATTAATGTTGCATAATTGAAGCAGTAAAGCATTGTTTAAACGCAACTAGTAATAAACTATGAATGATGTTTTGATTTTCTTTATTTTATTATAAATTTACAATAAAAAACCTTTTTTGCATTATATGCTAGTTCTATATTGTTTAATAGTATTTCTTGTGGTTTGGTAAAGTATTTTTGTTGTATTTACTTTTTAAGTTTCTTTTTAATCACACTATTTTGTTTCTAATATAGCGATATTGCTTTGTTTAACTAAAATATGAGGATTGGTGATAAGTGTTTGCATAAATTATAAAAATATTTTCAAAATGGAAGTTGGATAGTGGTGTAAATATTTTACCTTCACTAACTTCTTGAGGTGTTGCATCATGTGCCTGCCATCCATCATAGCCGTCAGGGAGGTCCAAACGTCGGAAGTAAGACTCGTTCCATACATGAAAATTCCTGTTTGATTAATTTAAATTAATATTATATCATTTCCTACTAATTATGATTTGCTGAAGTTAAATTATTTTATATCAAAGTATACTTTTAAAGCATTATATTCAAGTTGACAACAAAATATTTATTATTCTCCAGTAAGAATTTAAAATGTTCTAAAAATCAGGAATGTAAATGTGCTGGTTGAAACATTGTTGTTTGTTTATAAAAAGATATTTTTCAAGCAGTAAAAGTTCTAAGTGACAGCACAATTTGTAATATTTTGCACTCTGTAAACAAAATTTCTGAAAAATCTGGAATTCCTTACTCCATCCAGCTTTGATGGATACCTAACTCACTTTAGGGATGGTAAAGGTGACTGGGCATAATGCTGACTACACTATTCCATCATATGCTGAGGTCACAGAAACAGGTGAACTCTACTTTACTTGCCCCATGGGCAAAATAAAGGGAACTTTCCTTTTTTACCATATTGTAGCCTCAGTAACCACAGTTTCAGACATGCAAATATTGATATTGTAACATCTATCTGTATGTAGCTTATAACCTACCAAACTGAGTCATTCATCCAAGTGAGTGGCTCCCCATCTTCATCAAAATGGCTGTCAATTGTCATACTGCTGTCCCTATCATGTGCTGACTCAAAGTTTGTGACACACCGTGTAGGGATCCCAATGGCCCTAAGCACTGTAGGTGTGTTACATCACAGATTAGTCATTAATGTTATTAAATTTTTTATTTTATAATCAATCAAATATTTTTTAAATTCATGAGACATATTAATGTTGGTATGATGTAATCAAAGCTACGTTTTGATAGTAACTTCACCCAAACCCTGGCCCTAATCCAAATCTTAACACTAATACTGACAAATAACCTCAATAAGATACTGTACTGCCTGTATTTGTAATTTTCCCATAACATTAGGTTGCCTAGTGATTGCGCTATCTTTACTTGTTTAATACTGGCCACCAGTTGTTACGTTACGGGTTAGTCTCTGACAAAACAACTCTTCGTGACTATGTTCACTACTTTAATTCCGTCAAAAATATATATATTCAAAAGTAGCCCTCGTCCTAACCGCTAGCAACTGACCCCTGACAACCATTCACTCCAGCTATTATACCGCATTCGACCTTGGGATAACAATACACAAACACACCAGGGTTAACAATATTCTAGGGTAAACTCAACTCACACACTCACTCTCCCCTAATTCTAGATCATTCTATCCTATTCTAATCTAACCTACAACTGACCCGTAACAATAACTCAACTCATTCCCTGTTGATTGAGTTAAAGAGTTCAAGACACACGCAGAAAGCCATAATAAACAGCTGGGTAATGTCACGAGAGTTAACAAAGATTTAAGAGCATAATTTACAACCCTTAGAAGTCCTTTTACTCACATGAAGTGACCAGGCCTGAAAACACCCAGCACTGACCAAACTGGACAGGTTTGTTGTGCTGCATGAACTCTTGTAGAATTCTAACACTGCCAGACCATGACCACGGAACGTGAGAACCCTTGGGGTATTTCTTCGTCCACCTTCCTTCCAAAACACCATCATCATCATTGCTGTTTACCTGATTTGGATGTAAAATAGAGGATATTTTTATATACTAATTTAAAACTTCATCTGATGAGGGTAAAGGGAGGGGTTTGTTGTCACTAATTGGACTTAACAGCCTTAAAGATTAAAATTTAAAAATTTAACTTTTAAAAAGGACTGCCAGTTTAAAAAATAATAATGTTTGATTTACACATGACAAACTAATTTAAATACTTGTTTGTCTTTTTCAAAAAGAGAAAAAGCAAAAGTTGAATTATCCATTCAAGGTTATGTCAGCCCATCATGTCATATTCAGTAAAAGGACAAAAATTATCCCAAGTTTGCAATGTAATTTAATTCATCACTAGTACAAACTATAACAAAGAGGTTTATAAAAGACAATTTAAAGATATAACCATTACAATACCAGGGCAGATACTGTCCTGACAAAAGAGATGGGACTTCTCCTTGCAGCATCTCCTATCTCAGCTCTGTCCATCAGTAACAAAACTGCATCCAGTACTGGGTTGTCAAACTAAAAAAGTAAAAAAATTCATTTACCACTATAGCTGTTTATTTTTAAAAACTTTGGAAAAAAATATATTTCGCCAAGTAATCTTATAATTCTCTAGAAATAAAATAAAATTATTAATTTTTTTTAATGTTGTGATTTAAGATTGCATATATAATAATTGGACGAAAGGCATCAATAAAAATATTTAAATAGGTAGGTAGAATTATATACAAGTTTTACAGGCAAAGAAGAAACTATAAAAAAATTCAGAATTTTCCCTGTAGACACCTGATAAACTAATCAAAATAGTGGCCTATTTTAATAATATGTTTAAAAGCTTACTTTTTTTTCTTCCTACAATAACACAGCACAAAATATGAAAAGCTAATATTCTAGTTGACCCCAGTTGTATTGGCTTACCTGGCCAAAATACCAGGGTCTTCCATTGTTGTTAGATGCTGATCCCACCCAGATCCTCCCGTGATCATTGAGGACATACTCGTACCTGTCATCTCCATCAGACATGTACACTACATCAGCTAAAACAGATGATATATACATGTATTAATGTTGTATTTGCTGTGTTATATTAGTTATACTAATCTATACATAACCTCTATAATAAGATAAAAATTAAAATGTTTTATTAGATTTGATTACATTTGATTATTTTAAGAACAATGAGGAACTGATAGGGTTCGTTCTTATATATTTCAAATTCTCGCTGATTTAAACATTCTCTAAAAATTTTCTATAACAAAACAATAGAAATCATGGTATGGTTTTTTGTCATCCATGTACACTCCAAAAACTATCATAATAAAATATTCATTTTGTATATTATATATGTTAGGGGTTCGTCGAGAAATAGATATCTTATATCCCACTTCTGACACCAAATGTTAGGGGGGGGGGGTTTAAACCGAAGAGGTTTTCTTATTCACTCATCCGTGCACCTTTGCGTGGTGACAAAGGGGTCTAATAGACCTGAGCGAAACTAATTTACATCTATACAACACCAATATTAAACTAAAAATAAAACATAGTAAACACACATAATATGCATTTATTTATCTTCAATATGACGTCACAAGGGTTTATAAGTTAAAAGCAAAGACACAATACAAATTAGACCTGGCCAGGCTTTCATATTCAAGAAAACATCACTTGAATTTCTAATATAAGTCAAAAAGACAAAAATAATCAAACTTACATTTCGATGTGGAATTATTCACCGTAGTTACTGACATTAATTCATAGAAAACATATATAAGTGTGGATAGCAAACCTACATTTACGCAACTCAGAATTTATACATATGAATGTCCTTTCCTCTAGTCCTAATTTAACTACTTGCACTGCTTATGTAATCTCAGAATCACACTTGTCAAAGTTATTCTTCCTAGTCCTAATTTCACTTGTACTGCTATGTAATCTTAAAATCAAAAACGTAAATGTCATCGTCTCTAGTTCTAACTTTACTACTTTGCACTGTTATGTAATCCCAGAATCACACGGGTAAATGTTATCATCACTAATTCTGATTCCACTAATCAAACACGGTTAAAGTTCATCTATGAATACTCATCAGTACAATCTAGCTCGACACTCAAGCGGCAGGAAGTTTCCAGCTACTAGAAGAAAACATTGAGCCACTTGTACAAACATCGGGCCACAAAGATAATGGCCACTGGAACGAAGAACATATCTACACGGCAGGAAGATTTCCAGCCACTGGAATAAACATTTGGCCACTGGTACAAACATCGGGCCACAAAGATAATGGCAACTGGAACGAACAACATATCTACACGGCAGACGTTTGGCCACTGGTACAACATTGGCCACATGTATAAACATAGGTCACATATGTAAATATCTGGAACGAAGCACATATGTACAGCAACAAAACATCGGCTGGGCCAATAATCCAGCCTTAGTGGCCACTGTGGCCAGCCATAAGGCTGCCACCATCCGAGGCCTAGACCATCGTGTCTAGCCTCCGATACGTGTGTAGGAGAGAGAGACCTCAACATAGTCGCCCTTCCTCATATATAGGCTAGTCTTGCCCCCCTTATCATCTCCCTAGAGCTATAGAACCTGAGTTGGGCTCCGTACCATCTCTCGACGTTCGAGATAACACCGGTCACTATGCACCCATGCGTTGCACACCCCATAATTGACCGCTATAGATCTTCCCGTTGTCTCACGGCTAACGATCGTGTCATACACTGCTCGAGCTAACGCACGGCCACGCGGTACTCCCGCCGCGTTTCACACCCGACAACTGACCACAACAGAGATCATGAGTAATGATTCTACCGGGATGGCCAGCGGCATGTCCGAACTCAACTTTAGACATAAATCACTGCGGGTGTCTTCCCAGCATTACGTGTCACTCATGCACCTGCATAGAGCTCGCAGCCCTTAACGACCAGAGTGAGCCGATAACATCTTAATTAAAATTTAGATTTCCCTGGCCTGCTCATCCCCAATATCTTAGATTAACCCCTTGGGTTTCTGTAACTAGTCCTAGTCACCTTAGCCTCTTTAATAAGCACCCAAGTTACTATTTTACTTAAAAATAACAATATAATACCAGCCAACATGCTTACTTAAGAATCAACAATTTGGTACCAGCCAACATATATCATACAATTTATACTGTGCAACATATTGTTTCTATCAACTAAAAATGAAAACACAATAATGTATAATTAATATCCTATCTGTTGAGTATCTACAAGTTTGTCCACTTAAAAAGTGTTTAGACGCAACTGTCACCAACTATGTCAGGTACCAATTAGGGCTGAGTTGACTCAGGGTCTCAAACCCTAATAAATCATGATCTAATAAACTTAAGTTACCTTCACACCATGGGTTGAAGAGGAGATAAATCTCTTCGTCCTCTGACTCATATCTTCTCAGTGTCTTTTCATCCTTGCCAACCATCGTTTCTATAAACAGACCATATTTTCCTACTAGTGCATTAGCTGGAGAAAATATTTGAACTTCAAGATTGGTCCTGTCCACTTTATGAACTCCAGCTGACCACTGACTAGCTTTTGTGGACACCTTGTTCTTTCCTTCCAAATTTAATTTTAACCGTAACAATGTCTCTTTGCTTTCTTGAGGGCGACTGCCTGGAATATAAAAATAAATTAATTAAAATTAAGAGATGCTTTGTTGTTGGGATCAATCCTGCTTGACAAAATTTACTGAATTGTCTTATTTGTGTTATAGGGCTGAAAACATTTCAGTCCTAAGGAACTTTAACTCTCCTATAAACTTTTGATTACAAATGTATAGGGCTATAAATAGAATTATCTCCCTTAGATCTCAAATTGCCATCTACTATTTGTATGTAAGTTAAAACAATTCAAGTGATGTTTTTAAGATCAGATTCTGACTTGTGACTTTAGGATGTCACTGAGACCACCCAGCTCTGATGGGTACCTGACTCATGTTAGGGAAACTAAGGCAGCTGGGCATAGAGTTGACCACACTATCCCTTCATATGCAAAGATTATTAAAACAAACTCTTCTTAATCTGCCTGATATATCTTGGGCATGATAGGAAAAGATGATGATGGTTATTTGATAGGTAGAGATGAAATTTTGTGACACTATTTTAAGGAGTGGGTCTGTGTTTTTATAAAACAGTAGAGGGCATCAGGGGTAAAAATCAGCTTAAATTATTTGACTTTTATCTGATTTTAAAAACAAGTCTTGTGTACTTACCAAATGCTAACTGTACAACTAGTGAATCAGTCTCCACATCAACATCCCTATCAAAGCTGATGGTGATTGAGAACACCTTCCCCCTTCTAACCACAAGGTCATTGACCTCGTACTCCCAGGTGTGATGATCAGATCCATTCTTTGATTTGTGGAAATCAATACTTGACACCTGTAAAGCCTGACCGGTGACTGTAATATCAAGTATTATTTTTTTAATAAAATAAAAGGTTTTTTTTTAAAACTCTGCCATCATGCAAACAAAGGTTCTTTCAGACATTTTTCTGTGGCAGGAGGGGGAAATATTTTTTAGCCCTTGGGGGAGGGGGGGTGTAGTGCCCCTCCAGAGAAAGTGATGCCTGAAAGAAAACCTATCTGTAATCAAGCATTGCAAATCAAAACAACAGTAAGAAAAATTCTCAGAATACCAGCTGTGATTAGCATCAGACTTTTTGCATCGCATTTGTTTGACTCTAATTGCCAGTTTGAATGACAATGTTTACCATTTTCCAGTTTGATTCTAAAATAACTTTTGGTGTTTATTTAACTAACACAATATTTGGCATTGGAATTGATTTTTTTATTAAATGTTTCTGTTTGAGATGGTGGCCGGAAAAAACCGCAACGGAAAAAAGCGCAAAACAAAAGGCGCAACGGAAAAAAGCGCACACGGAAAAAAGCGCAAAGAGAAAAAAGCGCACACAGAAAAAAGCGCAAAGAGAAAAAAGCGCAAACGGAAAAAAGCGCAAAGAGAAAAAAGCGTACACAGAAAAAAGCGCAAACAGAAAAAAGCGCAAACGGAAAAAAGCGCAAAGAGAAAAAGCGCACACGGAAAAAAGCGCAAACAGAAAAAAGCGCAAACAGAAAAAAGCGCAAAGAGAAAAAAGCGCACACAGAAAAAAGCGCAAACAGAAAAAAGCGCAAACGGAAAAAAGCGCAAAGAGAAAAAAGCGCAAACGGAAAAAAGCGCAAACGGAAAAAAGCGCACACGGAAAAAAGCGCAAACGGAAAAAAGCGCAAACGGAAAAAAGCGCAAACAGAAAAAAGCGCAAACGGAAAAAAGCGCAAACAGAAAAAAGCGCACACAGAAAAAAGCGCAAACAGAAAAAAGCGCAAACGGAAAAAAGCGCAAACAGAAAAAAGCGCACACAGAAAAAAGCGCAAACGGAAAAAAGCGCAAACAGAAACAGAAAAATGCGCAACCAGAAAAAACACAACGAAAAATGTGCAAAAGAGAAATTTAGCACAAAGACCATATGGACTAGATGACACATTTATACATGACTGTTAGGGCTGCTGTGAGAGTGTCGTGTTTGATCACGTGATCTACTACCATTTAAAGCGTACCACTACCATCTGCATTCCCATCACCACGATACAGGCGATAATCACTTTACACAATGCCTATTATTTTCTTGGTCAATAATTATTCAACTACTATTCTCGTATAAACATAAAACTATCGACATTACACGAAGTATCTTTCACATTCTCCCTAGTCCGAACTACCTAGCTTGCATACCATAACAACCCGTTCCTATGGCAAAACTTCAATCTCTTTCATCCGCGTCAGTGGCGTAGGCAGGGGGGGGTTTATGGGGGGTCATAACCCCCCATAGACCCCTCGGTATATATATATATTATATATATATATATATATATATATATATATATATATATATATATATATATATATATATATATATATATATATATGCAAATCGAAAGTCTGAGGGGGGGGGGGTACAATCGACAGTTTGGGGGGTGGGGGGGGGGGAGTCTGGAAGAAACACTGCATGTAGCCTATATAACAGAAGAGCTATGGTTGTTTATATCATTTTGCATTCGTCCGGTAAACATTTCAGTAAAATACCTTAAAAACCTTCCATAACCTTTTTATAAAGAAACAAAGAGAGATGAAGTTTTATAATAACAACAGGCTACATGCAGTGTTTCTTCCAGACTTTTTCCCCCCTCAAACTTTCGATTGTACCCCCCTCCTCAAACTTTGATATCCACCCCCCTCATACTTTATATATATATATATATATATATATATATATATATATATATATATATATATATATATATATATATACCGAGGGGTCTATGGGGGGGGGGGGTTATGACCATCTAACCCCCCTGCCTACGCCATTGCATATAAGTATTCGCATAGATTTAGAGTAGCGTCCCTTTTGTCTACATGTTTTCATTACCCTTCAAACAAAAGTCTATTTTAGTTATATTGAGATTAAAGAATGTAAATAAATAGTATACACAATTCTGTAGAATAGGAACGATTGGGAGGGAAGTGACATTTAGCGCAGGAAATTTAGAGGTTAGGTAGGGTATAATAAATGGTGGGGTTAGGAAAGTTAAGGGGTCCTTTCTCTAATAGGCAGTTTATGTCTCTTTCGTACTTTCGTGTTGGTTTATTGTCGAACCTGTCCTCACCTCACATCACAACAGTTGGGTGACGCTTACCGTGTAATGTTAAAATAAATAGCATGTCATTGAGTTAGTTCGAAGTGAGTTTTCATACAAGCCCAACGCACTAATTAAGGTTGTCGCAAAATGTAACATATAGACTATGTAACATATGTCAATGATGTCAATGAGTTTTCATTAAAAAAAAGATGTCTAGTACAGTTTACGAAACTTACGAACTTCGCCGATACTTTTTTGGTGGGTAGTTTGGTAAGTATGTAGGCGGGTAGGTGGGTAGTAGGTAGGTAGGTAGGTGCGTCATGATGTGAAAAAATATTAAATACAAAATTGTTATTTTGGTGCGAATGAATGTTGTTACGAGAGATATGACGAATGCATGTTTGATGACGCGGATGAAAGAGATTGAAGTTTTGCCATAGGAACGGGTTGTTATGGTATGCAAGCTAGGTAGTTCGGACTAGGGAGAATGTGAAAGATACTTCGTGTAATGTCGATAGTTTTATGTTTATACGAGAATAGTAGTTGAATAATTATTGACCAAGAAAATAATAGGCATTGTGTAAAGTGATTATCGCCTGTATCGTGGTGATGGGAATGCAGATGGTAGTGGTACGCTTTAAATGGTAGTAGATCACGTGATCAAACACGACACTCTCACAGCAGCCCTAACAGTCATGTATAAATGTGTCATTTAGTCCATATGGTCTTTGTGCTAAATTTCTCTTTTGCACATTTTTTGTTGTGTTTTTTCTGGTTGCGCATTTTTCTGTTTCTGTTTGCGCTTTTTTCCGTTTGCGCTTTTTTCTGTGTGCGCTTTTTTCTGTTTGCGCTTTTTTCCGTTTGCGCTTTTTTCTGTTTGCGCTTTTTTCTGTGTGCGCTTTTTTCTGTTTGCGCTTTTTTCCGTTTGCGCTTTTTTCCGTTTGCGCTTTTTTCCGTTTGCGCTTTTTTCCGTGTGCGCTTTTTTCTGTTTGCGCTTTTTTCCGTTTGCGCTTTTTTCTCTTTGCGCTTTTTTCCGTTTGCGCTTTTTTCTGTTTGCGCTTTTTTCTGTGTGCGCTTTTTTCTCTTTGCGCTTTTTTCTGTTTGCGCTTTTTTCTGTTTGCGCTTTTTTCCGTGTGCGCTTTTTTCTCTTTGCGCTTTTTTCCGTTTGCGCTTTTTTCTGTTTGCGCTTTTTTCTGTGTGCGCTTTTTTCTCTTTGCGCTTTTTTCCGTTTGCGCTTTTTTCTCTTTGCGCTTTTTTCTGTGTGCGCTTTTTCTCTTTGCGCTTTTTTCCGTGTGCGCTTTTTTCCGTTGCGCTTTTTGATTTGCGCTTTTTTCCGTTGCGCTTTTTTCCGTTGCGGTTCTTTCTGGGAACCGTTTGAGATATAGATACACTGGTATGGTATAAAAATGTTTACTCTTGACTGGCATAGATACGTTACAATGTTTACCATGGTCCAGTATGAGAAAGAATGTTAACCATGCATAACAAATAGAATGTTTACCATGTGTAACCGACAGAATGTTTACCATGTGTGACAGACAGAATGTTTACCATGTGTGACAGACAGAATGTTTACCATGTGAGACAGACAGAATGTTTACCATGTGTGACAGACAGAATGTTTACCATGTGAGACAGACAGAATGTTTACCTTGTGTGACAGACAGAATGTTTACCATGTGTGACAGACAGAATGTTTACCATGTGAGACAGACAGAATGTTTACCATGTGTGACAGACAGAATGTTTACCATGTGTGACAGACAATGTTTACCATGTGTGACAGACAGAATGTTTACCATGTGAGACAGACAAAATGTTTACCATGTGTGACAGACAGAATGTTTACCATGTGATAGACAGAATGTTTACCTTGTGTGACAGACAGAATGTTTACCCTGTGTGACAGACAGAATGTTTACCCTGTGTGACAGACAGAATGTTTACCCTGTGTGACTGAAAGTGAATGTTTACCATGTGTGACAGACAGAATGTTTACCCTGTGGGACAGAATGTTTACCCTGTGTGACAGAATGTTTACCCTGTGTGACAGACAGAATGTTTACCCTGACAGAATGTTTACCCTGTGTGACAGAATGTTTACCCTGTGTGACAGAATGTTTACCCTGTGTGACAGAATGTTTACCCTGTGTGTTAAAATGTTTACCGTGGTCAGGTTGTTTGAGCAGGTTGCTCCTGCTCCTGTGTTCCTCATCAGACAACCAGTTTGTCCTGCCCTCCTGCTCACCCCCAAGTTTGGCTGCATGTTTAGCTCGGCTCCTGCGTGAGCACACAAGTGTTTAACATCATCAGTTAAAACATGAGTTGGTTTAATACATGTAGTCACAAGTGTTTAACATCATCAGTTAAAACATGAGTTGGTTTAATACATGTACCAGTCACAAGTGTTGAACATCATCAGTTAAAACATGAGTTGGTTTAATACATGTACCAGTCACAAGTGTTGAACATCATCAGTTAAAACATGAGTTGGTTTAATACATGTACCAGTCACAAGTGTTGAACATCATCAGTTAAAACATGAGTTGGTTTAATACATGTACCAGTCACAAGTGTTGAACATCATCAGTTAAAACATGAGTTGGTTTAATACATGTACCAGTCACAAGTGTTGAACATCATCAGTTAAAACATGAGTTGGTTTAATACATGTACCAGTCACAAGTGTTGAACATCATCAGTTAAAACATGAGTTGGTTTAATACAAGTACGAGCACCAGAGGCAAGTGTTGAGCATCAACATTTAAATAGTTCGTACAGTATTCTACAGAGTAGATTTATTATATGAATCAGTCATATCATCATATAAAACATGAGTTGGTTTAAGAATCTACAGAGGAAATTTATCAGATGCATGCTACCAGCACTAGAACAAGATATGTATTTCATTAAAACATGCATGAAATGGATCAGACCCAGAGGCGTAGCGACCCTTCCCGGCGCCCGGAGACAAACATTCAATTTGGCGCTCCCCATCGGGAGCAAATTTTCAATTTGCAACCTCCCCCCCCCCCCCCTCAAACTGCAAAAATACAGCTAAAATGACATTTTAATTTGTTTTTACAACCCATTTTGGCGCCCCCTAAGGTCGGCGCCCGGGGACATATGTCCCCCCCTGCCCCCCCCATCTCTACGTCTCTGATCAGACCTACGTGTTCTACTTCATTTAAAACATAACGTTGGTTTAACAATTTAACACAAGTAATAGCCCTAGGCACAAGAGATGTTCTTCTTTAAAACATGCATGAAGTTTATCAGACATAAGTGTTCTATTTCATTATTTAAAACTTGAGTTCGTTCAATATTCTACATAGTAAATTTATAACAAGTATCAGGCACACAGAGTTTCTTCCATGCATCTCTTCCTGGGGGGGGGGGGGGGAAACGAGATGGAATTTATATAGTAAAAATATACTTTTACTAGTGTCCGCCCCCCCCCCCCCGGAAAATGTTGACCCCCCCCCCCCCCCCGAAAATATCAAGTGCCGCCCCCCCCCCCCCCCCCCCCGGAGAAAAAAGTCTGGAACAAACACTGCAGGCACAAGAGGTGCCCTTCATTAATTAAAACATCAGTTCGATTATAATCTACATCGTCGCCTATATTTATCAAAAGTATCAGACACAAGTGCTCTACTTCATTATTGAAAACTTAAGTTCGTTTATAATCTACTAAGTAAATGTATCACATGTACCAGCCTGTGTTACTGGAGTAAATTAGGCCTACATAAGTGATGACACAAACTACCTGTCACAACCGGATGACTAGCTGTCAAGTTGTGAATGGGACTAGTAAAACTCAGCCCAAGAAACTCACTATTAGCCAAGGAGTCACAATGGGGGACACAAAAAGTGGGGGGGGGGGGGGCTTAGGTAGGAGATCCGGTGTCATCGTTCCCACCATTAGCACTAAACACTAATCCTAACATTGCAATACAACTTACTACCTAACACCCCTTCTTTTAGAACAGTCCATTGATCGACAATGACAAAAGGAATACTCTCTTATCATTTTTAGCAAATTCTATAACTAACCAATCTACAATCAGGGCTTTTAAGTTAAGTTTTTTTTCAGAATCCTTGCTTAGACCTATACGAAAAAAAATATCTTTCATCTTTTTATTTATATCCCCCAATAATAGGTCACAACCTAGTTATTTGATTGGTCACTTGGCCCCCTTACTACGTCACTCTTGCATTCTAACAGCCATGCACTGCGCTGTTTCAGTATGCATGTAAGTCAGTAGGTTACTCACCTTGACCTTCCTCTACGGTATTGTTCAACCCTAGTGTCGTATGGGCTGTGCTCTGTGTACTATATAAAATTCTAAACCTACTGTTGGGATAGTCTATTAGAGAAGTAGCGACGGGGGGAGGGGAGTACGTATGTCCCCGGGCGCCGACCCTAGGGTCTGCAGTTTTGAATTATAAATGTTTAAAAATATGGGGGGGGTGCCAAATTAAAAGTTTGTCCCCGGGCGCCGGGAGGGGTCGCTACGCCTCTGTAGTTTATCCACAAACAGGTGTATACCCTGACATCTCACTTACACTATGTATATAATACATGTCTTAAGAAAGAAAACATAATTCGCAACAGGTTAATGTTCTATGAAAATCCACGCAACATAGACTGATGTAGTATAAATGTCGCTAAGCGCAGTGTTAGAATCTCCTGCCCTATAGAGATTCTGCCCTCGGTCTGGTATAAAATGTAAAAAATGACCAACACAGTTAGCGACATTCGTGACTGTACCAATGGTCCCTTCCCCCCCCCCCCCCCCCCCCCAATGGTTAGACGTACGCCCGGCCGTGTAGTAGTTATAAACCTGCCCCGCGGTCATTTTGTCGAATAGCTTTTCGATGTAGCTTATAAATCTGTTTCTATCAAGCATCCTTCGGTTGGGGGAGGGGGGTGGGGGCGCCTCCCGCTGACGAAATAAATAAAAATTTATACATAACATATAGGTTTACTATGACCAGTGTCCGAGTTTCAAGCGCTCCAGTCCCCTTACTATGAATACATGTCTGAAAGAAACTGATAACTTTAAAGTACGATCCGCACCAAAAAAAAAATATTACACGCACGCTATGGTTCAATAGATGGACTATTAGCCAGCGCTTAACATTTTATCAAACGTTTCAGGTAAACAAAAACAACTTTCCTGTTGAAAGATTTAGATCTAGTCTTAGTAACCTATGAACCGTTAACAAGAGAGATCCTTGCAGAAGTCCATAAACATATCGGAGGGTGTGGGGAAATTGCGAGACGCGAAAAGCGAAATGGCGAGGCGGGAAAATGCGAGAAGGTAATGCGAGACATACCTGCGGAATTAAGGGTAAATAGCGAGACATTTTTTGCGAAAAAATTTTGTCCTTTTTTTTTCATCTTTATTTGTTTAAATTATTTTTTGTTTGTTTTAAAATAAACAAGCATTTAGCCATACCCTTTAACACGAGTGTTGTATGTTGTTATTTTTTATCTAGATACTAAGAAGATAGATAGATCTATATCTAGATCTATCTATTTAAAAATCCTAACATCGTTGCTGTGCTACTGTCATCGCCCGCTCTTGTTAGCGAGAGGAAAATCCCGTCTCAGTCGGCATTAATTTTAAAAATCTAGCCCGCTCATGTTTATACAAACGTGAGCGGGGTCATTGTGAATTGGTATATTCTGTAACATGTAGGCCTATTCATGGATTGTTGTACTTGCAAAAAGTGTAAAAGTATAAACATTTCTAAAAAGTGCAATTTATTTTTTATTAAGTAATTTTAATTACAAACAAAATTTACAAACAAAATCTTCTGAAACAGTCCTCAAACACACCTCGTGACACCATATTTCACACATAGTACACCCAACCTAGTATATTAGACTCCCATTTGTACATTTTTCTTTTGCTACTTCTTCCAATCCACATTCACAACATTTCACATTCTCATCACAGTTGACCTCCTCGTTCATCCCACAAACAACACTGGCACCCATGTTCTCATCATCATCATCCGCACGCTCAACATCTGTTTTCCGTTTTTTATAATTTGTATTTTTTATCATTTCTGTAATTTTGGCAATGTCTTGCTCTTTGTTGTCACCAGCAGTTGAGTTTTTTTAAAACATCGATATTTTCCCAAAATCTTGTCTAATTTCGGTCAAAATAGAGTATTTTAATCAATTCCTATTACAATGTATTAAAACAGTTTTCTAAAACTAAAACGCGAAAAAACGTCTAAAATTCTTTTTCTAACATTGCTTTTTTATAGTGTGACTTCACATCTAACTCCCCCCCCCCCTCCTCCCCCTCATCACACACCGTCATAAAATTACAGACCACCCCCCCCCCCCCTACGAGTGTGACTTAATTTATGGAAGACCCCAAATAACACCACCACCAAAACCAAAAAAATTCAGACAAGTTCAACTTGGTTTTAAAAATATTTGAAGTAGGCCCATAGCTTTCGACATAGCACGACCAACTGATAATATCGGTGACGTCATTTTATTTTGTTGTATCCAAATGATGTAGGCATTTCCTTGTGCTTAGATTTATATGGTAAAAAAAGCTAGAAATAAAATCGGCTATAATACACAATTTCTATGCAACAATAGAAAATATGTTTGCGGCGGCAGCGGATCCGGGCACGGCGATCTCCAAAGACGGTAAATCAGGCGGCCTCGGCGTTCCACACAAAAGACAGAAGTTGATCTATCGTCGGCGGTATTTCCGTCGGTTTCGAACAAGGTGGTATTCTAAGTCGACACAAAAGATGGGGGGAGTTGACAAATCATCAGTATGTCTAGCGACGGAAAAATCGGAAGTTTTAACAATGTAAACGAAACGTCTTTGATGTCTGGACCAAATACCACTGAAAATCAGGTGCGGTAAATTTTTCGCAGAAATCTTCGCATTTCAACACCACCCAGCGTAAGTATCGGCTTGTGGTAAAATGCGAGACAAAAAAGTCACGTGACCGACCGTTTTCGCGCCCTTCTCGCATTTTCCCGCCTCGCCATTTCGCTTTTCGCGTCTCGCAATTTCCCCACACCCCATATCGGATAGAATGGATAACCTTGACCTCTACGACCTCATGCTATCCTCGAGGTTTACTAAGACGTAAACAAAACTTTTTAGCGCAATTTCCATTCTGGAGAATTGCGTTTATTAACCCGTCATTTCTGGATGTATGAATGTATGAATGAATGAATGGATGGATGTGTGTCCGCAGCTTTAAGTCGTATCTCCTCCTCAACGAAGCAATATCGAGGACTAGTTCCAAAAGCAATTATGTTAAGCAAGTTACGAGGATGAACATAGGCCCAAAAAATTCCGGGTTTCTTTCATGGATTTCCCGGAAAAACCAAAAAACCTCGACAAAATGCAGTTTTTTGCCCATATCTCGGCAACCAGACCACTTAGCGACTTGAAACATGTACCAATCGATTCCTGCCATAATTTAGAACAATATTGCCGAAGAAAGTTTTCAAAAATATCCTTTTGTTCGGTCACAAAATTTTTTTTAATTAATTAAAATTTGGACCGAATTAGTAGGCATTTTTATCCAACCACACCACACGCGTCATCACGTTCAATGGCTGCGTCATTACGTTCAGTAGCTAGGCGCGCAATGGTTTTTAGTCATGTAACTCTATTGTAAATAAAACATGTATTTTAACCAATGGTTTTACTAACCCTGCTCTTGATTTACGCTACGACAGAGCTATTTTTAGATAACATAAGGAAATTGCGCTAAAATTGTCACTAGACTTTTTAATTACCTTGTTTTTCATGAGACACAAAGCAGTTTGTCATTTTAATTAACTGTTGTTGTATAGCCTTGTCAAAAAAAAAAAAAAAAACCCTTCAGCAACTGGGATACTACTAGTTAACAGCAGAGAGGGAAAGGGGGGGGGGGGAGATTTGGATGCCCATGTCCTATGTTACATTATCGTTGATGAGGGTTATTAAGCAAACAACTGAAACGCGGTTAAAGTGACGAGCCCTCTGCAACCATGCATGTTAAATGCAGCAGTTTGTAGAGACCACGGCAAAATAGTTGTTTACCCAATACGGTACAGAGTGATCAAAAATCTAATTTACCTGGTGAAATATCGATGTTTTTTCAGCTTCGTTGGTGGGGCAGGTGGAGTAGAGGAACTTGACCTCTTTCGCCTCGTCCTCGCCATCAAGTGTAGGCTATTTGTCTAGAATATTTAAAATAAATATTAAGCATAGGCCTATTTATCGTTTTTTTAATTAAATAATTCCGCTACGGGATAGTTTAAGTTTAATACTTGTAAATGTGGTGGTTAATGTACTGGTAACTTCAGTTTAACCGGTTAACTCTCCGACATAACTCTGCTATGCACTACGCAGTTTTAAATCGCTATGTAGATTCCGAAGGTCAGATTGCCGCTGAATCAACTGAGCACAAACGTCAATGTTTTTGTATAGAGTCCTTTCATATGACGTCACGTCCGTTCGTGATACCTACGCCCGCCGCCACAGTGGTGTACATCAGACGTAAACACAATCAGCTGTTCGCCAGCGCTGGACGTGTTCACCAGCGCTGGACGCGTTCACTGTATGTAAAGAACCGCACCCGCGGAAAAGGAAAAATACGTTAAAAAACTTGAACTCTTAGGAATTGAAGATCCTTATACTGTTATTGACAGTTTCGTATAAATAAATATGTGGACAAAATTTCTAAATAAAAATACTGTTAGTAATACTGTTTGCGTTTAGAGTTAAAGTAGCCGAATATGATCAAATGCAGTTCTCGATACTTTGTTTCATGTAAGGACAGTAAAATAATAAACTTCATTTTAGTTATAAAAGATAACTATTAATAAAACAAATATGCTCGACCTTCACAAATACTAATAGTAAAAGACAAAGTCAAAAGTAATAGGCTAATAAGAATAATAAGATCTAATAGTAGGCCTAATACCTGGCTCCGCTGGGTAGACATAGAATCTAGAATCTACTTCTTTACTTAAATTTAATTACTTTAGATCTACATTCGATTCAAAATACACCCATAATAAATCAAAAGTAGTCATAATTGGCCTAATAAAGCATTTAATTGTCTCTAAGATCTAAAATCTCGCTCTATTATCTAATCATTTTTTTAGCAAACGAAATTTTCTGAAATTGAAATAGATTATATAACTAGACTTAGATCTAGAATCTGCTACTTAAATTAAATTGTAAAACTTTATACAAGCATGTAGTTGATATTATTGTAGTAGAAGGCTTTAATAAATTACTAAGGCCTACCTACTTTGTTGTCTTTTTACAGCAATATGGATTGTATCTGATACTGGACTGAGTTTAATTAAATTCAAATTCATATCTAGTAATTGGTCTACTAAGTTTTTGTAGCCTAGTAGTACAATCTAGATCATACCAGCCAACAACAAATAACCACATTATTATTATTTGGTTAATGATTAGGCTAATTTTTTTTTAAATCCACTGTTTATAAAAGAAACAAATCAAGCCAGAAACATTATAAGTGAGATGGTTTAGAATAATAACAATGGACCCAGTCTACAATTGATACAATTGCAGGTCTACATAGGGCCTACAGTCTAGTAGTTTACAGTAGGCACCTAGTGTGTAGCTAGTATACTAGTGTGTAGCTGTCCAGAGTTAAGATTCTTAATGCTTTCCCCTGATAAGCCGTGTGCTATAAATGACATAACATGACACCGAGGTGAGAAGTGTTGAGGGGAGAGCAGTGGGACTTTCCCCTTTGTTCTCCCTGCTGGGCCCTGAGGGTCAAAATTATATAAGAAATACTATCTCTGTGGGGCTGGGTATCACGGAGGTGAGACATTTTCAGGGGAGGGCAGGGCAGACTCCTCTTTGGTTTTATTGTGGGCTAGATACAGGTGGGGGCAGCCATTATGAGGGTTGAACGTCAGTATTAATGTGGATTTTAAGGGTCTTAAATTGTATAACATGCTACCCAGATTGGTTATTACCCATGGATTATATTAGCCGTTGTAGTGTGGGTTTTGTAGGAGTTAAGTGGTCTCACGTTTGCTACAGTAGATAACCTCTAATATATTACTGCATTTGATCAGCTTCGTCTACTTAAACTCTAAACGCAAACGGTATTACTAACAGTATTTTTATTTAGAAATTTCGGCCACATATTTATATTATCCACGAAACTGTCAATAACTGTATAAGGATCTTCAATTCCTAAGAGTTCAAGTTTTTTAACATATTTTTCCTTTTCCGCGGGCGCGATTCTTTACATACGGTGAACACGTCCAGCGCTGGCGAACAGCTGATTGTGTTTACGTCTGATGTACACCACTGTGGCGGCGGGCGTAGGTATCACGTGATTTAGGTCACGTGTTTGCAAGGACTCTATTGCTCCGTTTAAAAAGGTGAAGGTCAAAACGGGATGTTCTTTTTATGTAGGCATGTGCGGGCGATTTTGAAACAAGCGAGAGATTTGCGACGAAGATAAATGAAACTATTTAAATTGTCTTTTTAATTATAGCTGCTTTGAAAAGAAAAAAACAACAGATACATGTTTTAGCCAACTATAAAGCTAGTATAGCTCTAGTAGGTTACTTGTTTACAAATCGAAAAGAGCAATGTATTTAAGGCAATATATCGTCATATTATTTTCATTTAAGCCCATCATATTTCTTTTACTTAGGCTATTTGGATTAATAATCAATTTTGGCGTTGAGAACTTCATAATTAAAAATAAATATATGAAAATATCTAACTATAAGAAGAAGATAGAAAAATTTGACAATGAGCATGGGATATACAGTATTACATCTACAGACAGTGAACAGTATTTCATTGGGGGTGCGCAATCGATGGTTTGTTTCTCATCCTTACACCCCTATGTTAACTTGGTTTCGTCATCAGTTTCTGGGTCATAGCGCGAAATCAATATTTGCATAAGAACGTAGTCCGTCGTTTAAATAACTATAATATTGGCCATATACATTTTAATAAGTATATGAAAAGGCAGTATGGTCTAGGGTCTAATTTACTAAAACTGTAACCAGCGTCCGACTACAGACTACCGACAAATAGGTGCGTTGACGGTTGTACGTGGGTTAGTAATGTTGTCACAGTAGTTTTAGTTTAGCTTTGAGATCAAAATAGATAAAAAAAACACAGAACACCCAAACAACTCCATAAGTAGCGAGACTTTATGGTATTTGCTAAAAACAGGGTAGTACTTGGCCTTGGAAATAAGCAAAAATTACAGATTTTGTCCTTAGCGGGGTCAGTAGGACGGGGGATGTTTTCGTCAAATTATCCAGGCCGTCTGAGCCCATGCGTTACTGTAAACATTTCAATGGATAGGAATAGAAACCACACTCCACAGTAGTTCCGTTGGACTGCAGATTAAATATTTAATATAGGTCTATTTAAGCATATGTATATTTAAGCAACTTAATAAATGATGTTACTGACACTGTGATTTGTGGTCTGAGCCGCACATATTAACGTATGCTATGGATCATAGAGGATGTATACGTTTGTAGGCTTACGATGAATTTAACGTTGTAAGGGGTCGTCCATAAATGACGTCACACTCGTAGGGGGAAGGGGGGGGGGGGGTCCGTAATTTTGTGACGGTGTGTGTTGATGGGGAAGGGGGGGGGGGGGTCAGATGGTGCGACGTCACACTTTTGCATTATAAAAAAGCAATGTTAGAAAACGATGTTTAGACGTTGTTTCGCGTTTTAGAAAACTGTTTTAATAAATTGTAATATGAATTGATTAAAATACTCTATTTTGACAGAGTTTAGTCAAAATTCAACTGCATTTTGAGGGGGGGGGTAGGCTGAGGTGTGACGTCATTTTAGGGGGGGGTCTGGCTTTTTGTGACGACGTGTGACGGCGGGGAGAGGTAAAAATCGTCGAAAAAAAGCGTGACGTCATTTATGGATGACCCCATAATAGGCCTAATAATATTTGCATACATTTTCGTCCATGTGTCAACTAAATTCATGAGATGGCAGGCAGATATAGATCTAGGGCCTATAAAAGAACGCTAGACCTGTAAGTATAAGTGTTTAGTGTAGTGTCCCTGAATTTCGAATCCGTGCGGTATTATAATAAAAAGAGTTAGAGGCAAAATTTAATAAAGAAAATAATATATAGAATATTAAAAATAAATAGTGTTTACGGTACTTAATGTGACTGTAGCACGTGCAAGAGTGCACTGGTTTCGCGTAAGTAAGGACGATTGAGGTTAGGTCAAGCAAGTTAACGGTTTTGGTTCATCCAGATCCCCGTCTAGTAAACATAGTAGACTAGGCTAACCTAAAAAAAAAATTTTAAATGTGAACACAAGTGACGCTTAACCTCCGGCGACCCAAATACATATAATTAAAACACGACTTTCATTTTAAACTTATTTTTATTGGTATACAAGTACTATTGAACTTTTAGATCTATTCATATTCAACTTACCTATAGAAAATACAAAATGTAACTAGTCTGTCACAAGAAAAATTTAAAATGTTACTTTTGGAAGTAGATTCTAGATCTAGATCTTGTAATGTGTAGAACATCAACAGCCACCAACCAACCGCACGAGTTAAAAATAAATATTAGGTTTTCTCCCCTGTGTGTTTGTCATTATTTATTGCTTAGTTTAAAATAAAAAGAGCGCCAAAAGGTAGGCTACTAAATGATTCACCCGTGTGTCGTTTAGAGTAGGCTAGGTGTCACAACATTCTGCACAGTTGTAAATGAGTCAAATCTACTCATAAATTCCGTAAAATGTTAGAAATATAATCAAATCTGATAGTTCCACCCCCCTCCCCCGCCAGAGGCGTAGCGAGGGGGGCGGGGGAACATATGTCCCCGGGCGCCGACCTTAGGGGGAGCGCCAAAATGGGTTGGAAAAAACAAATTAAAAGTTTGAGGGGGGGGGGGGGTGTAAATCAAAAGTTCGAAGGGGATGCAAATAGAAAGTTTGAGGGGGGGGGGAGGGTGCAAATCGAAAGTTTGTCCCCGGGCGTCGGGAAGGGTCGCTACGCCTCTGCCTCCCAGGAATTTGTCATGGGAGGGGTTCAATTTTTTTCCAAATGTATAAAATTATATATATATATATATATATATATATATATGTGTGTGTGTGTATATATATATATATATATATATATCCCCTGGCCTACGCCACTGTATTAGACCTACTTTCCCCTTTTATTTAGCAACGAGACAATGTATAATTGTGTTCTCATTGGTGGGCCTGTTAGTACCAACGTGTCTCCGTTTTACTTCAGTGGTACTGAAGATAAACCCATCCCCTCCAGAACTGCATATCTGGAAGACTAAACTGCGAATTTCTTAACACGAGTAAACTCTACTTCTCATAGGACACGTTCTAGAATCATCCTTTTTTCTCCTTTGTATTTTAATTTGTTCTGGGCCATTCCTCTCTCATCGAGTTGACAGTGAAAATTATTTCAGCAAGGTAATTAGTCTTCATCAGTTAAAAAAAAAAAAATCAGTTAAGTCCTGATTAATCATGTACGCTGTTGCAGGCAGTATGTGACAGAACGACATTAGTCTAGGGGCCTACAATGTAATGACGTCTTACTAAAGGTTGACTCAGCCCAGTTAGAACTCTGTGTACCATTAGAACTTGATGTATTGGCATGGTCGAATGGTATAGAGTTAGCTGCTAGCCCAAAGTTATCGAGTTCGGATCTTTTGGGACTAAGACGTCCCTGAGTCCACCCAGCTATGATGTATACCTGACTTATATTGGGAACAGTAAAAGTGGCTGGGCATAGTGCTGAGCACAAACATATGAACTCTACTTCATCTGCCTAATGGATAGCTAGGTCTAAAGAGGATTCTTTATTATTATTTTTTTACTTAAAATCATCATAACGGTTAACAGCTATTTAATGTTTAGTAGAATAATCAAAATCATGATTGTTACCAAATAGAAACAACTACTAAAACAGTCTATAGCATACTACACCACTGACACACTAACTGGAGCCTGGCATTACCAAAAACAATTCAGCACTCACAGAAAGTATTTTAAAATTTTTCCATTTTTTTATTAGCTTAAAAAATAACAGACATGTCAAGCAACAACAAATAACATGGTCAGTTTTTTTTTTAATAATGAGAAGCAAAATACAACGTCATGATCTTTCATATCACAGCCCAAACCATTTTAGATCTGAACTACATTCAAGGGAAACGATCCTTGTTTGAGCATAAAGGGAGATAACCAGTACATGACTTCTTAGCAAGATTTGTAAGAACACTTTAAATCTCTTTGCATTTTTCATTTTTAAAGAATAGAACAAGGGCACTTTTAAATAATTTGGATCTGTTGTATGAGTGAGCTATCATTATTAACAAAATAAACTGTCCAAAATCTAGGTTTAGAGTTACGGTTATAGGGATAGGTACTGAAATTGTTATTTCATTTCAAGTAGTAAATTTTAGGCGTCTCTGGATTAAAGAGGGAACCCATCAATAGTTATCGACAAGTAAATATTGAAAATATTTTTCAAGAAAACATCTCACAATAAATTTACAGCGTTGATTAACCATCTATTTAAAATTTGGATATATCGCTTTAAAAATTAGATTTTATTTCTGAAAGTTTTGGATAAATTGGCCAAAAAATTTCAATTAAAAGTTATTGATATAAGTTGTTTGAGATAAAACGAAGCAGCCGTTATTTGACCCATTCATATCATTTATTGCTTGTTGGCAAAACTATTGCAAAAATAATCCACATCAAAGCACTTACTTCAAGAGAAAATTACAAAATTACACTTGGTCTTTTGATATTTTGTGCTGTAAGTTCATTATAAAATGTATAAAAAGTTTTAAAAATCATATTCAGTAATTATAAACAATAAATGTGTTTATAAAACAGATTTTAAAATGTTTGGATTACAAATATAGTGCACCTTTCCAAAAATTTATTGTATTATGCAAAAACAACAGTTTTGAGACTTTGACGAATATGGCAAATTTAAACTTTCTGACCAAAAACTGAATGGGCTTATTCCTTTAACAGTAACATTACTAGGGTCAACTTATTCATGTCACAAATAACACTAATTTATTATTTTCAGTGTCAGTTGTTGACAGAAAACCGGCATTAATTTGCACGAAGCCAAACATGAAATTTAAATCACATTTTAATACTGAATCTCGGGGTAGAATAAAGACTTTAACCTGAACAGATTTTGAAACCAAAGCTTGAATAAGTTGTATTACCAATTTTAACAACGGAAAATAATTTTAAATTATGCTATTTAGTTATATACCCAAAAGAAACAAGGCAGCCAATAACTAGCTTTTATGCTTTAGAGTAGCAAAATATTTGTCTCCAAACAAAAAAAAAACAAAACAAGGCTCATAAATCAAGTTGGATGTAATACTTCAAATCAATCAGCTCGCTTGACCAAAAACAAAAAGATCAAGGCAATTCAAATAATAAATGCATTAGGTTTTAAACGAATGATTCCATGCTGGAACTGAAGTATAACATGGTGTTCCTTTAAGGAGCAATCATTGATCATAATAAAACTCTTGGACTGGGTTAGCATACAACACTTATATAGACAGATGTCTTACAACAGACAGCGTGACATACAGACACTGGGGACTAGAGAGCTCTGAACATCTCAAGATAATAAACAGCTACAACATTGCAAACATAATAAGTTTCCCATAGTTCTACATCTAAATTGTCTAACACTATATTAACTTCAATTCCAATACAATAGGGTATATTTGCCTACTACACTGGGCAGTTTCTAAAACTGGGTAACTATAGTTAAATAACCCATGTATAAATTATATGTACGATTTTTATAAAATAAAATCGTAGATACTACATGATATACACTCTTATTGTGCTGTACTAAATAAAAACAATAGCACTTTAAAAAAAAAGAAAAATTTATGCATCATTCAATATTTGAGATCTGAAAATAACAGTTTTGATACATGAATAATCGAATATAGAAAATAAAACTTTCTTACTAATAATGCAGATCTTGCAAACAATGTAAAACCTTATAGGTCCCAGCATTAATGTAAATGAACTAAAAATACACTTTTTAATCAACTAGTTAACACAAAAATGTCTAAAAAGGTCCAAATATAAAAAATATCACAAGAGATTAAATATTATTACTTCACTTATCACATATATGAATCAATCAAGTAAAAATGTATTATTCATTAATATGATCTCATAATCACTTGCAAGCATTAAAATTACTGAAATAAGCTTTGCAATGCTCAAATCTTAAACATTAATTAATTTTAAAACGTTACAGTCATTAGTATTTTATGAAATTACAGAAAGATTAATATAAGTACTGTGAAATGAAATCAAGATTTTTTTCTCATAACGAACATGAAACCCCTCACATACCAAAACCTATCATTATTAGTCATGTGGAATTGCCAGAATTAAAACAAAAATCCATTTCCTTTTCTGGTTGTTAATAAATATGTTCCTTGTCTTTTATAGATAAACCACAACCTTAATCTGATCATCAATTTACAACAGTTTACAACTTAAAAACAAATCCTAACATAAACACAGAAACAGGTACACAAATAAACATAGGCTTAGAAAGCATATTTACTCTAAAGGTACTCTAGGACAAGTTACAGCATTTTGACAACCACAAAAA
Organism: Physella acuta; assembly: GCF_028476545.2. Classification (NCBI taxonomy): domain Eukaryota; kingdom Metazoa; phylum Mollusca; class Gastropoda; family Physidae; genus Physella; species Physella acuta. The sequence continues at coordinate 44,903 of NW_026732869.1, read as the reverse complement.
AAAACCATGCCAACATTTTGCAATATTAAAAGCCATTGTTGACTAAAAAAAAAAGAAATAATTCCCATCTATACATAAGGCACTTGCACTGACTTTAAATTGTATACATTGGTGACAAATATTGAAATCAGAAGTATTGTTTGATTAGTTCATTAACATGCCATTTATTTTTTAAAAAAAGCTAAAATTCTGAACATTTCTTCCATAGAAGAGAAATAATCCAGAACCATCCTTATTTTATACATTATTTTATAAAACCTAAGAAAACTACAACGTGTCTTTTTTCCTACATTTATTTATGTGGCTAACAATACCTAGCGCTCCACCAATAGCAAATCTAACGAAGTTATCTCCTACCAAAGGCCCCATGGCAAACATCTGCGGCTCGCGAATTGACTGGTAAGAATACGCATCCACATCCATTATATTGTGTTTGCTGTCTATGGGCCACTTGGGGACAACACCCAAACATCGGCCTTCACGAGGCAAAAATCCCAAGTCAGATCTGGATCCAATCATGATGGCTACACACGATACGTCAAACCAGACCAAGGAATCTGTAAGTTTGGATTTGACCAGGACTTTATTGTCAATAATTTCAACTATTGTGTGTCGGGGTAAAGCTTTATACAGCTCATTTGTCTCTTTCCCTTTCATGAGATTGTGAATTTGATGGTATTCCGGGTACATTGATTTGGGTAGTTTTGAGAAAATGAGGGATGGGTCGGTAGGATTGCGTCGGAAAACGTGAATAACTGGAATGTTAGACTCCATGGCCATGAGAATAGCATCCGCTGCACTTAATCCAGCCCCGACGACGACAACAGGATCTGGTTGTGTACAGTTAAGTATCTGTTGCTCCAGTTCTCCTAAACAATGCACAACACAAGGCAGATTTTCACCATCAACCCCCAGGCGGTTAGGAATGTCATAAGCACCAGTGGCCAACACAACATGAGGGGCCACGTAGCAGAACTCCCTCCGTGCAACAGGCTGCCCTTCGTCGTTCATGATTGTATGGTAGCCCCTGACCTCCCAGCAGTGGGTGTGGTTTCTTCTGACGTTCTGACAGCAAGGCTCCACCTCCCCACTCTCACTGTCTACGTGATTTCTTAAGTGAAACACGCGCTGTACTGAAGTGACGGTGTGAAAATCTTTGAAGTATTTACTCAGTCTCTGTGTTTTCACATAGTCACTGTAATATTCCTTGACATCACTGATTGTAGCACGACCAAGCATGTTTTCTGCTTTTGTTGTGTGCCTGCAAAGATCATAAAATATAAATTGTTTTTAAAAAATGCATAAAATTAACCAACTTATCAAAACAATAATACATTAGCATTTAGCAATACAAATACTAAATTGGCATGAAAAATATTATGTAAAATAGCATGAAATGTGTGAACAAAATATCCATAATTTTACAGCTTAAATCTGCCAATCAAATAACTAAAGTAATCCTACCTTTGTTTAGCAAGCCATTCCTTAAATGGAACTCCAGGCAACTCCATCCAAGAATTCTGGCTAATGGTTTGCATAGCACCATCAATTTTCTATAAAGGAGTTTTTAAAAATGTGGTAAATATATTTTGGCCTTAATTCAACATACAATATCAATTAAAGGTCAGGTAAGCAATGCATCATTTAAAATTAACCACTAAATTAATAATTACAACACATTTTCACAGAGCAAATACTTTATACAAATTATTTTAGACCAAGACTAATTTCTAGAGTAGACCGAAATAGTGTTGCATGCTTCTTTACCTGCCAAGTACCTCCAGGTTTAGTTTTCCCAAGGATTACATGAGGAATTTCATTTTGTGGCTGATAGTTCCATTCTAACACAGATGGAATATCTGCCCCAAAATCAGCATCAGGGTGAAAAAGGCTGTCAAATAATAAGGCAACTGGATTGTTGGATCGACCCTCCAAGCCTTCACTCAATGTTGGCAAATCCTAAAAGTAAACAATTTTTTTTTTATTAAAATAAATCCTAAAACTACACAAGTTAGCATTGTCAATGCACTTCTACTAATTTGACCAATGTCAGTTTCAGAGTTAAATGGGCTATATTTATTTGTAATAGTATGCTATAAGTATTTAAAATGAAAAAGATAAAAGGCATGACAACAAGATAAACATGGATAAGACTTAATTTAAAACAGGCGACAGACTAAAAACTTACTTGATCAACTAAAGAAATCCCCATGTTCTCTTGGAGTCTTCGTGTCAGAAACTCATTGGAAAGTGTTAGCCCATTGTAGAAAGGCCTGTTGCCAGCCAACATATAGGAAAGTGAAATTGCAGATGGGCCATTTCCTGTGAAAAAATAATGTCATTAGGATTGATTGAAACTATAAAAAAGGGTAATCTTTAAAAGTGATCAGGATATTTGAGCCTATTTTAATCTCCACTCTCCCAGTTAAAAAATAACTAATTCCAACAAAATATCAATTCTAAATTCTTTTTTGTTTATGGAAATACAAATAACTCAATTAAGCCTATATAGTCTGTAGCCTACATGAATATAAAGTAATAAAAGCTTTCCTTACCAACAACAATCACTTCAGTGTGCATAGTTACTGGCTGATGAGGAGATACTTCTGAATTCATCTCGTATCTTAGAAGTCACAAGTATTCAGCAGCAGTTTTTTTTTAAATTATCTTTCTTAAGATACAGTAGCTCCTAGTACAATGTTCCTTTCACTTTTACAACATATGCCAACAATGGCAAAGGCACATTACTGTCATTCCCTATTTTCAAGAAAAACAAATGTATTATTTAGATATCTAAGGTGTCTATTATAGATCTAATATACAAATAAAACTGACATTTATATATGATCCATTAAGAACATTTATTTGATAAAATAAACAACCTAATCATATGACATGGGAGTCTAGATCTATAATCATGAAGATTGAAGATGCTCCAGAAATCAAACTTTTGCTAACATTAAATAAATTGAACAGCCTAATCAAGGCAATAAGCTAATCCACTGGTCTAGAATCTAGAAGTAGTGGACCCAGTGAAGAAAGCACTTTTTGATGAGTAGTCTAGACGCGCCCCCCCCCCCCCCCCCCCCCACAGCTGGCCAAACTTTAAATTTCATTTGACTCATCATCAACCTAAATTTAAAATTATTTATAAATTAAACCTCCTACTAGATCTAGATCTAGAGTCTAAAACTAGATCTAGATCTACTAGATTCTAATACTAAATAATAAATTCTAAGAGTCTAAGATCTAGAATCTAGATTAGTAAGATTAGCAGCATTCTAAAAATAGTAAAATTCTATGATTCTAGCAATCTAGCTTACTTAATATTAAATTTTAAATACACAAGCTTAGCTAGATCTAGACTAGTCCGACTAGTCTAGACTCTAGATCTAGATTAGAACTAGAATCTAGATTTTCTAGATCTAGATCTTATAACTAGATCTAGATCTAGACGATTAACGCGTGAGGCGAACAAACTCACCCTTACACCAACACGGCAAGCAAGCAGATAGTCTAGAGTCTAGAGTCTAGGCAAGTCTAAGAACACGCGTACCCGGCTTTTTTCTTAGTCACGTCCTACCGCTACAAAGAACTCATTTTGAATAAAATAAATCTAGATCTAGATCTGCAATAATTCTACAATGTGCAACCTCTATTTAAGGAACAAGTACACATATGAAAAAATATTGACTTACTTTCGTCAGTTACATGGTTAAAAAATAGTATTATCCGTTAAACATTCGGAACAGACATGGAAGCACTAGCAGACCGTGCTCCGAACTATTTATCCTCAGCCATGACACAGCTTTTTGGCGTACGCGTTCGTGTTTATTTTTATACCTCATTCGATTGGTTAATGCTGGAAAGCCAGTAAGCCATCTCTTCTTGTGGGGTTGAATATTACTATTGGCATATTTTATTTCTGTTGTGATTTTTATGAATTTGTAGCTCAAATTGTATCAACGCTCTGTGTTGGCCATATTTAAATATTTTGTTATTTATGTGCTTATATTGCAGTATATATGCTTAAATTTTTAATTGCATGACATTTTTAATGATAGACCTATTTCAGTCTAAAGATGCATAGTTGAAAGCAAATCGCTCCACAATTATAACATCTCGAAAAATAAAAGAATTCTAGTTCTAATAACCAGGTCAAAAGTCAAATGCTTTTTAAATATTAAAATTTTAAAAAATCATTCGACTGGACCTTCTTTGGTTCTTCTTTGATTGTAAGATAATATATAGAACCAGTAACGAATGTTTTTTTCTGAAGAAAGTCTACCGCTGTTGGCTTTTATATAGAAAATATATACTTTTACCAGTGTCCGCACCCCTCCCCCCTTTGATTCTTCGTTGATTGTAGGACAATATATAGATCCAGTAACGAATGTTTTTTTCTGAAGAAAGTCTACCGCTTTTATATAGAAAATATATACTTTTACCAGTGTCCGCACCCCCCCCCCTCTCTGGAAAATTTAGTCCACCCCCCTCAAAAATATCAAGTGCCCCCTCCCCCGAAGAAAAATTCTGGAATAAACACTGCAGTATTGCTTGTATGTAAGCAGAATTATTTTTAAGAAAAGTTAAGGATTCGGGTTAAAGACAATAGCTAAAATTAACTTAGTAAAGAATCTGCAACTCTACTTTGGTATTGTCTATATGTTAGAATATCATAAAAAGCTTCAGTCAAATCGCGTGTCATCTTTATCCCGGACCGTACCAGTTTCATCTTGCTAGTGGTGAAGAACATTCATTGAACAGAGCGCTTCTTTATTTTTGATACATGTCTTGTAATCATTGGTCAAATCATGTACTGATCTAATCCGGGGCGGCACGGTTAAAACCGCCATCAGCCTGTCATCATCATTAATTAAGCCAGGCGGCACAGTCTTGTTAAGATGACAAGTTACCGTGTTAGATCACACCTCACCCTCTGTTTGTGTTGTTGTTTTATTTCTAGTTGATTCTCTGGTTAAAAGCTGTCTGTTTTCAATGTCAGATAGTTCAAGTGCAACTAAAAATAGAGTTCAAATACCGCGTGTTCTTAGAACATCATATATCCTAATACATTACCATTATCATCAGAGTTTCTTCCAGGCATCTCTTTCGGGGGGGGGGGGCGAGGCCCCCCGAAACATTTTTACCCCCCCCCCCCCGAACGAAATGAAATTTATATAATTTATATAGAAAATATATACTTTTAACAGTGTCCGCCCCCCGAAGAAAGTTTACCGCCCCCCCCCCCCCCCGAAAATTTCAAGTGCACACCCCGGAGAAAAAAGTCTGGAAGAAACACTGATTATCATCATTCATGTGAACTCCTTATGGAGCATGGAGACTCGATATCTCCATCGCACTCGGTTTGGGGAGATCCTTCCAAGGTTTGTCCATGACAACTGACCTTTTCCAAAAGTGTTTTGGCCCGTCCATTTTTCTCTTTCCTTATCAATTCCAACCTAATGCCTGCCTGGTGGTGTTGTTAGTTGGTTTACGCACGGTGTTCTATCCATCGCCATTTGTGCTTTTGTATTTCCGATTTGTGTTTTCAAAAACTTCGGTATTTTTATTTTTCTCAGGCCACCTGATGTTCAATAAGAGACGCAGGCGTCCGTTTTAAGGTTGCTGTTATTAGTTTGTGACGCTCTCCAGGTCTCAGAACCATAGAGGACAGATTTCACGTTATTGTTAATTCAATCGTTGTATACCGGAAAGTGTAGACGGTGCCCTTGGCGTCTAGGTGTTGAGAACGCACCTGGCATTCCCGATTCAGCATTTGATGTCCTCATCTACTCCCATATCTTCGCTTACTATACTTCCTAAATTTATGAAGCGATCCACCCCCGAAGTAATCGAACATTGTATCTAAAGTGGCAGCTCCTGATTGTTGCTAAGTCTCATCACGTCTGTTTACTACCTGTTCATCATTAACCCTGTGTTTAGCGCTTCGTCTGCGAGTTGGTTAAATCTTGACCAGTTCAGTCAATGACGATTATAAAGACCCTTTTGCAAAAGCATAAGGACTTGCGGTATTTGGGCTTTCAGTGAAAAGGGGTTGGTCAAGCATTAACCTACTGCAACTAGGCCATATTAAGATCACCCACTTGCATTGATCGTGTCTTTCTGAGCGTGCATCAAACTTGCTGATATTGATAAAATCTAAGATGGTCATGTTCGTGTACTGAAATATACGCATTATTAACTTGTACTAAAATATACGCATTAATATCATGTGCAGAGATATACGCATTAATATCATGTACTGAAATATACGCATTAATATCATGTACAGAAATATACGCATTAATATCATGTGCAGAAATATACGCATCAATATCATGTACTGAAGTATACGCATTATTAACACGTACAAACTTAAATATACGAATTAATATCATGTACTGAAATATACGCATTAATATCAAGTGCAGAAATATACGCATCAATATCATGTACTGAAATATACGCATTAATATCATGTACAGAAATATACGCATTAATATCATGTACTGAAATATACGCATTAAGGGGTCGTCCATAAATGACGTCACACACGTAGGGGGGAGGGGGAGTCCGTAGTTTTGTTACGATGTGTGATGAGGGGAAGGGGGGGGGGTTCAGATGGTGCGACGTCACACTTTAGCATTATAAAAAAGCTATGTTAGAAAACGAATTTTAGACGTTATTTCGCGTTTTAGAAAACTGTTTTAATAAATTGTAATAGACATTGATTAAAATACTCTATTTTGACTGAGTTCAGACAAGATTTTGGAAAAATATCGATGTTTAAAAAAAAAATTCAACTGCAATTTTGAGGGGGGTTGTAGGCTGAGGTGTGACGTCATTTTAGGGGGGGTCTGGCTTTTTGTGACGATGTGTGACGGAGGGGAGGGGGGGGGGGAGGTAAAAATCGTCAAAAAAGCGTGACGTCATTTATGGATGACCCCTAAATATGTACAGAAATATACACATTAATATCATATACTGAAATATACGCATTAATATCATGTGCAGAAATACACGCATTGAGTATTTGATGTCCAGAAACTTACATTGCCAGTCAAGTGTTTTATTAGTTTTAAAAAAAAAAAACCACATTATTAAATCTAACACGCGCAGCACCAATGTCAGTGTGATAGATTGGCAAACACTGACGAGGAGCCACATTGGTTGTTAACAGTCGTTATTTACAGCCATGAAGGAAAGAGGAAGAGGAAGTACAATGCACAAGGGACATCACTCAAGATAACAATATAAATATAATACTAATACAGAAGAGTGAGTTCCCTTGACCTCACAATTATCTCAATCTATTACAGTCAGTAATTAATTAACTGTAATTAGTTGGTACAACTGCACATTAACCTACACTGCAAAACTATGCTTCCTCTAGATAAGCAGACGTCAAAACTACTTCTACCAACCGCTTGTGGTCCTTTAAACAAGTAAATTTGTTGTTTTCATTATAAGTATACGATATTATAACATAGATAATTGGCAATGAATAGGTCTTATATAATTATATTAGCTTTCCTGTTGAACTAGTTATTACAATTTTAAAGTTTCATAGCAAAAATATACATTTAATTTTGGCAGACTACATAGGTCTAAAAAAAATTCTGTTTAAATACCTAGCACAAATCTAGCTCTATTTATTGAAAATTGTGAAAATTCAGCAGAAATGTTCCAATCGTAGCTATAGCATCAACCACATGTTTACATACCAAACAGGTGACAAAGTAGTTGAACGAACTGGTACCAGACACTGGAACTAAAAGTAGATTTTCTCGAGACAAAAAAAAGGCCACTAGATTGTAGGAGACGTTAGGGCAGGCATGGGTTTACTGGGACAAGATAAAGAAATAGCCCATTGTTTCTAGACATGTATTTTTTTAAAAGTGGCCCACGATTTCCTAGTCTCTCACTCACACAAAATGCAGTGCATCACGAATGAAAGGCGTGCAGTGTGGGGTCATGACCCTATACGAACTTTTCTATTGATTTTCATCCGGTGAAGAGAAAAAGCAGACGCCGTGTCTGCGCGCCTAAAATATAGGAGGTTTACAGTACCCATGCAAATAAGATAAAGACGGTAATCGATCTATCTTAGTCCATGTGGTTTAAAATCTTTAACAATCGCAAGAGATAATGTCGGTTCTTGTTTTTAAATAAATAGCATTCAGCATCGTCTTGGTTTTTTTTTTCGGTATCTGTGTTAGGGACAGGCTTAGAAATAAGGATATAAGCATGGGATTATCGTCTCCATTTGGGTTGTGTAATTGTAACTGGGCTTATGCCTAACACCAGGGTTTGGGTAGCACTTCTACATTCAAACACATGCAAATTAACGCTGCCCTTACAGCAGTGTTTCTTCCAGAGATTTTTCACGGGGGTGGGGGGGGGGGGGGGGGGGGGGGGGGGGAAATTGATATTTTCGGGGGGGGGGGGGCATTGGTAAAAGTATATGTTTTCTATATAAATTCCATTTCCTTCGGGAAGGGGGGGGGGCGGTGGGCTAGAAGAAACTCAGCCTTACAAGTTGCCTACACTAACGTATTAATGTGTACTCCAGCAGATTAGCTTATTATTTGAAGTTATATTTTAATGTATGTAAATATAACCATACACATACCGTGTTATTTGAAAACAAACGAAGCCTAGAAAAACTCCCTTCAATTATTTGTGTTACCATTGTGTTCAAAACAAAACCAATAATCAGCTAAATGTGCGTTTTCCTTGTGTAATTTTCTAGTATTACAAAAAGATTTTAAAATAATGTAAGATGACTGAAAGGGAGAGGGAAGGCGTACGGGGTGGACGTGCGAGTTGGGGGGGGGGGGCAATACTTATCATTTCTATGTTTAAAAGCAGGATTATAACAATTCTTGTTAAAAAGCACTTCATAGATTATTTTTGGAATTTGTCAAATGACTCTTTAAGATGATGTCATACTTCCACCCCCCCCCCCCCCCTCCCCGTTACTTGTTTACACATAGGCCACAATTGACACACTACACGCATTGTTTTCATGATGTGTTGGTAGTTTAAGTGTGTAAACACATGTCACCATGTCATAAGTCTTTTTACAAATGTCAAGCTGTGGCATTTAATTTTTTTATTTTTTTAAAAGTATCAAATGAAGAGGATTACAGTATTTAGCGTCATTAAAAACATGCCCGTCACATGAGTTCTGCTATGTCAAGTCCTTTCAAGTGCTTTCAAGTTGAAATAGTTTTACGAGCATGAAGACACATTTGCATAGACCACGGGTGAAACCTTGATTTGACCCGTTTGTTTAAAGGGCGAGTCTTTTTTTTTAAATAGCTCAACGCTACCTTTAAATTTGCATTTTTTTTTTTGCTCTACCTTTACTTTTTTTTTCAAAATTTGGAAACCATTGACTGAGTAGATGTTCGCGCGTTATCTAAGATTAGCTAAAAGCGATACAGCGATACCCTCGCAACAACTTGGTCACATCTCGAAGTTACGGTGTAAACCAATCTTTATAAAAGATCCGGTCGGATATAGTGTGACAGTACATCAGGGATCAGGAATACGAACTCAATTATTTCACGGAAAGCGTTGCTAAAATGACGTGTTAGTAACTCGGCATGCACACACTTTAAATCAAATCCTATTGTTAAATATTTAATCCGTTTTTAAATGAAAACACAAATGGTAGGTTATATTTAAAATTAGTGCGTAAAAATTGGAGAGGGCGGAAATGAAGGGAAGAATGGGGAAGGGATAAATAAGGTGGGTTAGGCCGGAGGGTAGGGGGGGTGTAAGTTAAGAATACGATATATTTACTGCCGATTCTGACCCTCTTAAACCACCATAGCAGTTTAAAGCCGCGATATCATAAGGTCACAAAGAGAGGTGAACTGAACAAGCAAATAAAAATTCTGAAGCGCAGCAATATCTACTGGCCCTGTCTGTGTCTTCTCCTGTTTTCTTTACTTATCTATTACATTTTTTTCTCTTATCGTGTCATAAATTAAATATTCAAAGGTTTGTGTTTACCCAGTGAGACGGCAGTGAGACGAAACAATCGGCTAGCAAGGAAAGCTCCAAGACAGCGGGTCTCACACTTAACCCAGGAGACCCTGTTATTTTCATGTATTTACTTTGTAACCCCCAACTTGCATGTAAGTGTAGTGAGTTATAAAACAGACGAACTCTACTTTACTAACCCTATTGACCTCCATCTCCGAAATGTTAACCTACTTTAGGTCAGGTAAGGTCAGCAGACTGAATCTCAAGCAACCGGAGCGGATACAAAACATATTTTGGAAACTTTACGGACCTAACGGGTGATAAAGGTAGATGAAGTAGAGTTCGTTCATTGTTTTTTTTTTAAACTTCGCCAGATGAGGTGTGGTCAGTATTATGTGCATTCGCCTTTACGTTTATTGAATCAAGACACGTATTTATACACATCCGTCTTTACGTTCATTGAATCAAGACACGAGCCAATCACGTACTCGATACTGGAAGCGAACTCGAACCTTTCCGTTAGTCATCGTGTGCTCTACCACTCAACGGGGAGCAGTGGTAGTTCTTAAATTATTAGATATCTGCTATGTTAATTATGTATTATAGGAACATTTGCTATGTTAATTATCTATTATAGGAACATTAAACTTGGACAGCGGTGAACAAAATGTACGGAAAAGAATATGTATTTATTTTAAAACTTATCGCAGCTAAGATATACGTGTTTGTGCGACCCCCTACATGACCACTTGTAATAATTTACAAAATGGCTTAACAAAAACAATACATTGAATTGCTCTCTAGGCCCCCCAGTAGCGTACGCAGGGGGGGAGCAGGGGGAGCGGCCGCTCCCCCTCTGGCCATTTTCAGCAAAGTGGCGCCTTTTTGAAAACTTTTTGAACTCAAAGTTTTAAACAATGATTTTGTTAAAAAATTATTTTTGGTCGGCACATCTATGTAAATCACAAGATTTCTTTTCATGCAGCTATTAAGCATAATTGTACTAGTCTAGTAGCGTCTACGTTTACAAACAGCTGTATCAAGTTTGTCATTCTAAAAATAACCATTACGATGCATTGCAATTTTTAAAAAAACCTCTACGGGTGTTAAGTTTAAGGCAACTGTATAATGTATTTGCTTAAGAATAATTGATCTAGAAAATATTATACATAAATCTTTACACATAATTACTTTATATATAACGTTTTAATCGTGTAATTAATTTTTAAAAATTACAATACAGACACAAATACAACTGATGTGGCACCTCCATTTAAATTTACTTATGGGCAAACAGGGTAATTTTGACAAGGTCTACAACGTCATCACGATTAAGTAGTAGTATTATGACAGTTTGGGCGATAGTGATTACGATTACAAATTATATGAAACAGTTACAACCCCCCTCCCACCATGGACCCCTCTGTAAAAAAATATTGTCATAATACCACTGCTGCTTATTAAAATCTATTTCTGAATCAGTATATATTTGTAATTAAATATGCATGTTTAGAACAGTCATCTAAAAACTGACGCTATATTCACTCTGAGTTGGTTAACGCGTAACGATGTACCAAAGTACCATGCCGCCAGAATCATAGCTTTTGAAACAGGTAAAACTCTGTGAATATTGTTTTTTCAATTACCAGTAAAAAGGTGTGTGATCAATACAGTAGTCTAACCCATACCTGATCACTATGTTAAAAAATGATCTTAAAAGAACACAGACAGTAGCTAATTAAGAAGTGCATGATCTGAACTAAAAGACCGATATTTTAGTAAAATGTAAGCTAATATTCTGAATGGTTTTTCATTACATTTTAAAGCGTGTTTTTATACCAACTCTAATTAAAAAAAAAAAAACTTTCATTATGCTGTAATACTTTAGCATTTATGATGACGATATATTTAATTTTGATTGTAGACAAAAAAAATTTGTAAACACGAATATTGTTAAACAACTTTATTACATTTTAAAGTAATTATTGATTTGTTTTGACATTTATAATTAAATATGTAGATATATACATATTTATATTAAGAGAGTGATTATTTCCCCTATTTCGCTTGTCTTAATTAATGTCCCAGGAATTGTTATGTAAATTTTTTTTTTACAAGAATTACAAAACAGATTGTGTTGCGTTTATTGTTTGTGGTTGAAGTGTGTATATATATATATATATATATATATATATATATATATATATATATATATATATATATATATATATATATATATATATATATATATATATATATATATATATATTGATACATATTTTTGTTTTGTCGGCCTACATTGTGTGTTTTTAGCACAATTTCCATACTGGGGGATTGCGATTATTAACTCGTCATTTCTGGTTGGATGTGTGTCCGCAGCGTGGTCGCAGCTTTAAGTCGTATCTCCTCCTCAACGAAACAATATCGAGGACTAGTTCCAAAGCAAATATGTTAAGCAAGTTCCAAGGATGATTGTGGGCCAAAAAAATTCTCGGAATACCTTCCTAGATTTCCCGGAAAAGCCAAAAAACCTCAAGAAAAGGCAGTTTTTGGCCCATATCTCGGCAACCAGACCACTTAGCGACTTGAAACATGTACCAATCGATTCCTGCCATAATTTAGAACAATATTGCCGAAGAAAGTTTTCAAAAATATCCTTTCGTTCGGTCACAAAAAATTAATTTCTTCTAATTTGTATTGGCTAAGATTACTAAGAATATACAAATATTTCTACCACCCTCATCCCTTCGCGTCTCACCACTAGAAGAAGCGAAGCGGTGAAGTTCCAAACCAAGCACAACGGCTCAGGCAGTCGCTAGTGAGAGGTAACGTCTACTTGACGCATGTTAATTAAGGAAATTGCGCTTAAATTGTCACTAGACTTTTTATTAACTTGTTTCTTATTTCTTCAAGTGCTACTTACAATTTATTTTACATCATAGCGAAGTAATGACATACAGCTAGTAATTATATATATATATATATATATATATATATATATATATATATATATATATATATATATATATATATATACATATACATATATATATATATATATACATATACATATATATACATATATATGTATTTGAATATATATATATATATATATATATATATATATATATATATATATATATATATATATATATATATATATATATATGTATATATATATGTATAAATATATGTATATATATATATATGTGTGTGTATATATATATATATATATATATATATATATATATATATATGTGTGTATATATATATATATATATATATATATATATATATATATATATATATATATATATATATATATATATATATATATATATATATATATATATATGTAACGAGTCCCCGAGTCTATCCTGCCGACAACGCCAAATGTAACGAGTCTCTGGCTACCCTGCCGACAACGCCAAATGTGACCTTCCCGAGTCTAACCACTCATTCCACACAACATTGACCACAGCATAGATACTCGAAGATGCAGGTTCATTATTGATCCTTTTATTACATGAATCAAAGAATGCTTCACAATAATATAATGAATCAAGAGAGATGTTTCACAATAATAGTCTGAATCAACGGACCCCCAACAGTCCTCACTAGGCTTCATCTAACTGAATACACATGTCTAACGTCCTTCTTAACACAATATAACCAACTTGATACTGCCACACAGACTCACTGCGAGAGAGAGACTGACCGACTGACTGACCGAGAGAGACTTTCTGAGAGACCGAGAGCTCCGCCGTCGCCTTCCTTATATCCCCTTCATAATCGTACTCATATTCGGTCCTATCATAATCGTAATTGTAATCGATTCTAATCGTTACATCAGACTGTTAATTACGCCGCTTCTGTCGTACAGTCCGATTTTAATAAGCCACCTGCATCCTGTCACATCAAAGTTGACAGACCGTCTTTCGTATCGCTTCCCGAGATATTACGCCTTGGCATCAGCCAACACCTGCACTGTGACGTCAGACTGTAACACGTTATGTCTCTTGGTAACTTCCCCTAGTTACATCCACCCCTGCCTTTTTTTGTGTGTTATCAACCACAAACAACGCTTGGCAGGTGCAGTCCTTCAAAGTCCATCGCACCACCGTAAAAAAAAATCCATTGTTCCACTCACTGTCAATGTCGTCACATTCGTATAAGATTGACAGTTATCCCTATTTCACATATCCAATGTGTCTACATCATCTTCCTCAGACACAAAACAGTTCTAGAATTCACATCCACCTTTTTTCGTTTGGTGCCTTCACCAGTTCACTTTTATGACTTTTTGAACAGTCTGTTTTCATACCAGCGCGACCATGAAAGAATTGATGGTTGCTGACAAAAAATTTCGTATTCTTTCTGTTTCTCAAACTTCTCCGCGGACCACTTATCAGTAGTATATTAGGTCCCTTTTGGGTCGCATTTGGGTGGCGCAAAGGTTATATAGCAAAATACTCGGATCCGCAGGAACAATGACATATAGCAAAATACTCCCTAGGGTGGCGCAAAGACATATAGTAAAATACTCCACCATCTGGTGGTGGCGCAGGGTAGGGGATGGGGGTGGGGGGTGGAGAAGAGTGGGGTGGTGGGGGAGAGGGGGAGTGGTGGTGGTGGTGACCTGGGGGTGGTGGTGGTGGCGCAGCAAGGGGTTTGTTTATTTGATTTCTTTGTATGTATGTTTAATAGTAAACGGAGAGGGGTGTTGGTGGATGAGAGGGGAGTAATGATGGGTTTGAGGGTAGGGGTGTGCTAGTTGTACTTTGTGAATAACATCCATCAACCAGACACGTAACACCTGTTACGTATCGACCGCCCGCGAAGTTTTCAGGGCTGTGCGTTTTTTTAATGGGAATGTATTGATCGCACCCACGGGGCCATCACACCTAATTAAAGCTTGTTATGCTTCACCGATTTTATGTGTTGTTCGCCGAAACGAACACAGCAGGCGTAATTTTAATGTATTTTTTAATTAGTTTTAATGAGTTTTCAAATTTTTAATTAATTTTTATTATCGAGTTACGTAATTTTAATGTGTTTTTTAATTAGTTTTAATGAGTTTTAAAAATTTTAATTAATTTTTTATAAACGAGTTACGTAATTTGATTATTTGTTTGAGTTTTTAAATTTTTTAATTAATTTTTATTATCGAGTTACGTAATTTAATTACTTTGATTGTATTTTTATTTTGTTTAATTTGTTTGTTTACTTGTTGTTTAATTTAATTACTTTGTTTATATTGTGTAATTTTTTATTAACGAGTTACGTAATTTGATTATTTGTTTACTTTTTAATTATTTTTATTTTGTTTATTTTTAATTTAATTTTATTTTATAATTAGTTAAATTATTATTAACTAGTTACGTAATTTGATTTTAATTACTTTTGTTTATTTATTTATTTATTTGATATATTTCTTTTCTTTGATGTATGGTATTTAAAATAAAAGACACTGTTTATTTGATTTTAAACGGATAGGGGTGTTGGTGGATGAGAGGGGGAGTAATGATGGGGTTTGAGGGTAGGGGTGCGTTAGCGTGTACTTTGTGAATAACACACATTAACCGGACACGTAACATCTGTTACGTATCGACCGCCCGCGAAGTTTTCCGGGCTGCGTGTTTTTAATGGGAATGTATTGATCGCACCCACTGGGCCATCACAGCATGATGTCCCACCTAATTAAATTTTTGTTATGCTTCACCGAGTTTCCCCCACTCGGTTGACAGGTTATGGTAATTTACGACGTACATTAAGTGGCTTTCCGCGAAGTACGTAGGTCATTATGCAACAGCTGTGTAATATCGATCGCATCCACTGACCATCACACCTAATTAAATTGGTCACACATCGTAAGTGTAGCGACATCGGTAACTATTCGCTTATAGCGAGGTCAGCGAAAACCGATCGATTTGTCAGCTCCGTGAAGCCCTTTAGGTAACAGCTGGTGCTGTAATTAGTCACGGCTCTTGGCTTTTTTCATTAGATTACAGCTGTCCATGAACTATGTTCACATATCGTACGCCCGGTCATTCTTTGATCAAATTAAAAAATTTTGTTTCCACATGTCCTACGAACCGTCCCTTGCTATGTATGAAAGATTAATGGTTGTAACTATTCGCTTATAGCGAGGGTCAACGAAAACAAAATATATTTAAGGGTCGGAATTTTCTTTCAACCAACGTTAAATCAGGTTTTGAGACGAAACGAGGTCTCGGTAGGTTCGTGCTTTTTAATAGGCGACAGGGGCGACTTAGTGCGTTGGTACGTAAGGTATGCGGGGGTAGACATGTTTTTTACAAGTCTGGAAAAGTAATTAAGTTTTTTATGACCGTTCCGATTTTCTTTTGATCTGACCACCATTTGACCACCCTGAGCCAGATAAATTTAACAAATGTTCAATACATAGTCGCTTATAGTAACATGGGTGAGGGGTGTAAGCAGGCGGGTGACGGTGTGAACAGGTGGTGGTAAGGTGGTGGTAAGGTGGTGGTAAGGTGGTGGTGGTGGTGGTGGTGGTGGTGGTGGTGGTAAGGTGGTGGTAAGGTGGTGCTAAATTTGTTTGGAGTAAAGGATATATAGTAAAAGATTCCACCACCTAAGTGAGGTGGATTTTAATTTTAATTTTTTTTATTTTATTTTTTTTTTTCATCATCTGTTAACTTTAAGGTTCTATAACTCTATATATTTTAATACGTTTTTTGATTCAAATGAGTTTACCCCCCCTAACGTAAGTACATGTAAAGAGGGATTTCCTATAGATCTGTAATGAATTAGGCCTTTTTGACTATGACTTGTTGCCCAGGTGTTGACATGATACACTTTTTTTGAGATACATGTACACACATACACACACACACATACACACGTACACACACACACACACACACACACACACATGCGCGCGCGCGCGAAATTCATACTAGGTCGGTAAAGGCGGAGAGAACTTATAGGTATACATTATCATGGTGACAACAAAAGCGATCCTTATTTTATTTATATGAAAGCGTGTTTTCCAAAAAGTGTCACCATGCCGTTGTCATTTTCGCAGCGGGGTTTATTTTAAGTGCACCTCGTGCTCGCTTGTTTACATTTTAAAAGTCGTGTCGCGTGTCTTCCCTAATAGAGAAACGAGAGGAAAGACAACTGTTCTAAAATTAGAACACCCTTGTTTACAGCCACGAGTATCGTCCCTTGTGAAAAAAATTCGCGTCAGAATCCTTAACTAAACAGTCAATTTCTTTAACAAGTTAAAAAATAATTTAGGAAGACAAGGGTTAACAACATTAGACGCCACCGTTTTTGTTTCCTGTGACGACAAGGCACAATACACTTTTGTATTTTATGTCTCAAGTAGAGGGGTGGGATATTTTTTCTTTGTAAGCGTGTTGTAAACAATAGGTAGAGGAAGCGATTACTAGATAAGAGGGGAGAGAACGTGACGTACATCGCGATATTTGAAAACATGGCGATGTTTAACCTCAACCAAAAAAGGCAATGAACCTAGAAGGAAGACGAATATATATCTTAGTCTTGAAGCAGATTACCTTCCCATGTTCGCTTTAGTATTACAGTTTTCATCAAACTTCTTTTTGACTTGAACTTCTTTAATTTTTAAGAAAGTTTACTTATACATAATACATTACGTCTAATGACAATTTTTTTATTTTTACCACTCAATGTATTTTGTTTTTCTATATCTTACATTGTCATCTTAATTTTTGATCACCTTAGTAAAAATTTGCTTAAGATTATAAAATTCAAGTTTTAAAAAACAACAACGTTATAGTACGTCGTGTCAAATGACACACCGTTTAAAATGTCTACATTTAAAGTTCACCAAAATAATGACGTAAAATCTAAATATGATATGACGTTAGCATACATATCATTCAACCTAATCACTCTAAAGTACAAATCAATAATTTTTATTGATTAAGGGGCTGGGTGAGTTATTTTTATCACTATTCGCCCTTCCCCTTCCCTTTGTCCGCAACCCCTTTCCCCTTCTCCCATCCAACCCTGCGTCATCACACTAACCTCAATACCAACCGCTAGATACACAGACCGTACCACTACCCATTCTATTCCATTTAAGAGACAAAGGCTGTATGACAATCCTAAAGACAAATATTTATTCAACTAATATCGCAACCCCCTAGAAACCACTCCAACAGACTGAGATACATAACTTGTAGACACCACTCCTCGTTGAATATCTCTTGCACCCTACCTACATCATTAACTTTGTCCGCCGCCCTTGCCCCCGTCCCTAAACACCCGCTAGATAAACAGACCGTACCTCTACCCACACTATTACTTGGACAGACAAAGGCCAAAGTAACAGACAAACATTTATCCCCCTTCGTGACAACGTTCCCATCCAACTCCGAAACATCTATGTACCAATTTTGAAACCTGTCTTGTTGAAAACAAAGACCGTCCCACTCTAGTGTAGACTCTACCCTGACCAACTCCGAAACAGAGATTGTCCCCGTTTGAAACCTGCCTCGGTGAAAACAAAATTCTTCCCACTCTAGTATAGACTCGGCCCCTAACACTTCCAAAACAGACCTGTACTAACTTTGCAACCACCCTCGGTGAACATTTCACCGACCCTAGTATAGAGGCGGCCTCTATCAATCCCAAGACATGCATGTACCATCTTCGAAACCTATCTCGGTGAAAATTTCACCGATCGTCGTATGAACATTCCTAAACATGCATGTACCAACTCTGAAACCTACATCGGTGAAAACTTCACCGAGCCTAGTATAAACTCTGCACCTACCGATTCCAAAACATGCATGTTCCGAGTTCAAAACCAACCTCGGTGAAAACTTCACCGACCTTAGTTTAACTCTACCTAACAATTCCAATGATGCATATACGAACTTTGTAACCTGCCTCGGTGAAAACACCCCCGTCCCTAGTCTGAACTCGGTTACCAACAATTTCAAAACATGCATGTTCCGAGTTCAAAACCAACCTTCACCGACACTAGTATGAACTCGGCTACCAACAATTCTTAAACATGCATGTGCCAACTTTGCAACCTGCCTCAGTGTTAGCAAAACTCCCCGACCCTAGTATGGACTCTACACCTACCGATTCCAAAACATGCATGTTCCGAGTTCAAAACCAACCTTCACCGACACTAGTATGAACTCGGCTACCAACAATTCCTAAACATGCATGTGCCAACTTTGCAACCTGCCTCAGTGTTAGCAAAACTCCCCGACCCTAGTATGGACTCTACACCTACCGATTCCAAAACATGCATGTTCCGAGTTCAAAACCAACCTCGGTGAAAACTTCACCGACCTTAGTTTAACTCTCCCTAACAATTCCAAAACATGCATGGTCTAGCTTCGAACCCTGCCTCGGTGAAAACATCACCGACTCGTGTATAAAATCTGTCCCAACCAACTCCAAACCTTCCCTGGGCACCCGAATAAAAATAACTCACCCAGCCCCTTAATCAATAAAAATTATTGATTTGTACTTTAGAGTGATTAGGTTGAGTGATATGTATGCTAACGTCATATCATATTTAGATTTTACGTCATTATTTTGGTGAACTTTAAATGTAGACATTTTAAACGGTGTGTCATTTGACACGACGTACTATAACGTTGTTGTTTTTTAAAACTTGAATTTTATAATCTTAAGCAAATTTTTACTAAGGTGATCAAAAATTAAGATGACAATGTAAGATATAGAAAAACAAAATACATTGAGTGGTAAAAATAAAAAAATTGTCATTAGACGTAATGTATTATGTATAAGTAAACTTTCTTAAAAATTAAAGAAGTTCAAGTCAAAAAGAAGTTTGATGAAAACTGTAATACTAAAGCGAACATGGGAAGGTAATCTGCTTCAAGACTAAGATATATATTCGTCTTCCTTCTAGGTTCATTGCCTTTTTTGGTTGAGGTTAAACATCGCCATGTTTTCAAATATCGCGATGTACGTCACGTTCTCTCCCCTCTTATCTAGTAATCGCTTCCTCTACCTATTGTTTACAACACGCTTACAAAGAAAAAATATCCCACCCCTCTACTTGAGACATAAAATACAAAAGTGTATTGTGCCTTGTCGTCACAGGAAACAAAAACGGTGGCGTCTAATGTTGTTAACCCTTGTCTTCCTAAATTATTTTTTAACTTGTTAAAGAAATTGACTGTTTAGTTAAGGATTCTGACGCGAATTTTTTCACAAGGGACGATACTCGTGGCTGTAAACAAGGGTGTTCTAATTTTAGAACAGTTGTCTTTCCTCTCGTTTCTCTATTAGGGAAGACACGCGACACGACTTTTAAAATGTAAACAAGCGAGCACGAGGTGCACTTAAAATAAACCCCGCTGCGAAAATGACAACGGCATGGTGACACTTTTTGGAAAACACGCTTTCATATAAATAAAATAAGGATCGCTTTTGTTGTCACCATGATAATGTATACCTATAAGTTCTCTCCGCCTTTACCGACCTAGTATGAATTTCGCGCGCGCGCGCATGTGTGTGTGTGTGTGTGTGTGTGTGTGTACGTGTGTATGTGTGTGTGTGTATGTGTGTACATGTATCTCAAAAAAAGTGTATCATGTCAACACCTGGGCAACAAGTCATAGTCAAAAAGGCCTAATTCATTACAGATCTATAGGAAATCCCTCTTTACATGTACTTACGTTAGGGGGGGTAAACTCATTTGAATCAAAAAACGTATTAAAATATATAGAGTTATAGAACCTTAAAGTTAACAGATGATGAAAAAAAAAAATAAAATAAAAAAAATTAAAATTAAAATCCACCTCACTTAGGTGGTGGAATCTTTTACTATATATCCTTTACTCCAAACAAATTTAGCACCACCTTACCACCACCTTACCACCACCACCACCACCACCACCACCACCACCACCTTACCACCACCTTACCACCACCTTACCACCACCTGTTCACACCGTCACCCGCCTGCTTACACCCCTCACCCATGTTACTATAAGCGACTATGTATTGAACATTTGTTAAATTTATCTGGCTCAGGGTGGTCAAATGGTGGTCAGATCAAAAGAAAATCGGAACGGTCATAAAAAACTTAATTACTTTTCCAGACTTGTAAAAAACATGTCTACCCCCGCATACCTTACGTACCAACGCACTAAGTCGCCCCTGTCGCCTATTAAAAAGCACGAACCTACCGAGACCTCGTTTCGTCTCAAAACCTGATTTAACGTTGGTTGAAAGAAAATTCCGA
This sequence comes from Physella acuta, assembly GCF_028476545.2. Classification (NCBI taxonomy): domain Eukaryota; kingdom Metazoa; phylum Mollusca; class Gastropoda; family Physidae; genus Physella; species Physella acuta. The sequence continues at coordinate 23,632 of NW_026732869.1, read as the reverse complement.
CCCTTAAATATATTTTGTTTTCGTTGACCCTCGCTATAAGCGAATAGTTACAACCATTAATCTTTCATACATAGCAAGGGACGGTTCGTAGGACATGTGGAAACAAAATTTTTTAATTTGATCAAAGAATGACCGGGCGTACGATATGTGAACATAGTTCATGGACAGCTGTAATCTAATGAAAAAAGCCAAGAGCCGTGACTAATTACAGCACCAGCTGTTACCTAAAGGGCTTCACGGAGCTGACAAATCGATCGGTTTTCGCTGACCTCGCTATAAGCGAATAGTTACCGATGTCGCTACACTTACGATGTGTGACCAATTTAATTAGGTGTGATGGTCAGTGGATGCGATCGATATTACACAGCTGTTGCATAATGACCTACGTACTTCGCGGAAAGCCACTTAATGTACGTCGTAAATTACCATAACCTGTCAACCGAGTGGGGGAAACTCGGTGAAGCATAACAAAAATTTAATTAGGTGGGACATCATGCTGTGATGGCCCAGTGGGTGCGATCAATACATTCCCATTAAAAACACGCAGCCCGGAAAACTTCGCGGGCGGTCGATACGTAACAGATGTTACGTGTCCGGTTAATGTGTGTTATTCACAAAGTACACGCTAACGCACCCCTACCCTCAAACCCCATCATTACTCCCCCTCTCATCCACCAACACCCCTATCCGTTTAAAATCAAATAAACAGTGTCTTTTATTTTAAATACCATACATCAAAGAAAAGAAATATATCAAATAAATAAATAAATAAACAAAAGTAATTAAAATCAAATTACGTAACTAGTTAATAATAATTTAACTAATTATAAAATAAAATTAAATTAAAAATAAACAAAATAAAAATAATTAAAAAGTAAACAAATAATCAAATTACGTAACTCGTTAATAAAAAATTACACAATATAAACAAAGTAATTAAATTAAACAACAAGTAAACAAACAAATTAAACAAAATAAAAATACAATCAAAGTAATTAAATTACGTAACTCGATAATAAAAATTAATTAAAAAATTTAAAAACTCAAACAAATAATCAAATTACGTAACTCGTTTATAAAAAATTAATTAAAATTTTTAAAACTCATTAAAACTAATTAAAAAACACATTAAAATTACGTAACTCGATAATAAAAATTAATTAAAAATTTGAAAACTCATTAAAACTAATTAAAAAATACATTAAAATTACGCCTGCTGTGTTCGTTTCGGCGAACAACACATAAAATCGGTGAAGCATAACAAGATTTAATTAGGTGTGATGGCCCCGTGGGTGCGATCAATACATTCCCATTAAAAAAACGCACAGCCCTGAAAACTTCGCGGGCGGTCGATACGTAACAGGTGTTACGTGTCTGGTTGATGGATGTTATTCACAAAGTACAACTAGCACACCCCTACCCTCAAACCCATCATTACTCCCCTCTCATCCACCAACACCCCTCTCCGTTTACTATTAAACATACATACAAAGAAATCAAATAAACAAACCCCTTGCTGCGCCACCACCACCACCCCCAGGTCACCACCACCACCACTCCCCCTCTCCCCCACCACCCCACTCTTCTCCACCCCCCACCCCCATCCCCTACCCTGCGCCACCACCAGATGGTGGAGTATTTTACTATATGTCTTTGCGCCACCCTAGGGAGTATTTTGCTATATGTCATTGTTCCTGCGGATCCGAGTATTTTGCTATATAACCTTTGCGCCACCCAAATGCGACCCAAAAGGGACCTAATATACTACTCTTATCTGATGGTCTACTGTCTCTCTGCTTTTGGAGGGACCGGGATCCTCCTTGTTGCCGGTATCCTCCCCTTGTGTATCGCTGTTGTTCTGTTGATGGTGACATGGTTCCGGGATGGGTATGAGAATTTCCGTTATAGTTTCCGGTTCCCTAATTGTCTTGGGTTTCCTTGTGTGTAACTGCTCTCCTTGACTATGACAATATTTCTTTAATTGAGCAATATTCGCCCACCGATCCGGTTTGGTGTGATCGATGGGTCTTATCTTAAAGGGGCCACCTGCTACTTAAGGCATCTCCACGACTTGCCATATCTCCTGTCCCCAGAGGTCGTGGATTTTGTTTCTGCCTAACGGGTGGCTACGCAGTAATACCCTGTCGTTCAGTTTGAGTGGCGGGTCCTTTGTCTGTACCGGCGGTTCCCTTCGCCGTGCTTCATGTTCTAGTCTTTCCTGTACTACCCTGTACATTTCTCTAATTCGTTTCATATGTTCATTCACATATTCCATTGCAGTGTATGAGCCAGTCATACTCTCCTTTTTTCCTAGGAACAAGTCAAGGGGGAGTCGAGCCTCCCGTCCGAACAGCAACATGTATGGCGAAAAGCCGGTTGTGGCATGGGGTGTGCAGTTGTATAGATATACCAACTCTGGGAGAAAATCAGGCCAACGTTTTTTCTGTTCAGGTTCTAGGGTACGCAGCAAATCATGCATGCTGCGGTTGAACCGCTCGCACTGTCCGTTTCCTTTCGGATTAAATGTGGTTGTTCTAGATTTGTTGATCCCGTAGTGGCTGCACAGTTGGTTAATTACTTCTGACTCGAAGGCCCTTCCTTGGTCAGAGTGTAATTGTCTTGGTATGCCATATTTGATGAACCAATGTTCTATTAAGACCTTTGCCACTGTTTTGGCAGTCTGATCTCGTGTGGGCACTGCCACAGTCCATTCGGTGAAAACATCAGTCATTACCAACACATGTTCCGTCCCATCCGATGATTGCTCCAACGACGTAAAGTCCATAGCCACAATCTCTAGTGGTTTTGTCGCTAATAGGTGTCCCGATGGCTGTCTCATTTTGACAACTGGCATTTTCGCATGCTGACACCTCACACAAGCCTCACAATGGCGTTTGACCTCCATTTCCATATTGGGCCAGTAACACCTTCGTCGTAATATTTTGTGCGTCCTGTCCTGACCCTGGTGTCCTGCCCTGTCATGTGCCAACCTTAGCACTTCTTCTCGTAATTGTCCAGGCACCACCACCTGGTGTATTGTCCCCTCAATTTGGTCAAGAATTCTCCGCATGAGAACACCATCCTGTATACTGAGACGGTCCCACTGACTCAGTAATTTCTTTGTTTCTCGACCAAATTGTTCTCTTTCCCTTCTTCCTGGGAATTTTTGTTCCTGGACGTGTTTCAACAGCGGCTGTAAGCCACTATCCGTTCTCTGGGCATTTCTTATCTCTTTGTGATTAAGGCAACTAAAATCACCAATGTCCATATGTCCGGGCTCTGTGGAAATGTGCTCCACCCCGGTCTGTCCGTTCTGCCTCACTTGCACCCCGTGAGGGATATCTGTTGACGCTCTGACCTCACATATTCCTGTCAGCGTTTCTTCCTCATCGCCCGGTCTCTCGTAAGGATTCCTTGATAAGGCGTCCGCATTGCCGTTGGACCGCCCCGGGCGATATTTTATCTCTAGGTCAAAGAGTGCCAATTCTGCTGCCCATCGCTGTTCGATGGATCCCAACTTTGCTGTCTTTAGGTGACTCAAGGGGTTATTGTCAGTGTATACCACACATTTAGCACCTAATAAATAGTCCCTGAATTTTTCCGTCACAGCCCATTTTAATGTCAAAAGTTCTAGTTTCATGGCGCTGTAATTTGTCATGTTCTTCTCTGATTCCTTCAGAGCTCGACTGGCATAAGCAATAACCCTGAAACCTTGCTTTTGTTGTTGTGATAGCACAGCTCCCAGACCTTTAGAGCTGGCGTCAATTTCTAGCCGAAATGGTTTGTCAAAGTCTGCGTATCCTAATATCGGCGCCTCTGTCAAAGCCTTTTTCAATAGCTTAAACGAGTTCAGGCATTCATCAGTCCATAATTCACCTATCAGTTGTGTTTTACCTTTCTTTTTCTCCTTACTGTGTTTCTTTGTCATTTTGTTTACCAAGTCATGCAATGGTGCGGCAATTTTTGCAAAACCAGGCACAAATTTTCTATAATAGGAAGCAAAGCCCAAGAATGATCTGACCTCTACCGTAGTTGTTGGCTGTTTCCATTCTTTAACAGCTGCAATTTTATCTGGGTCAGTGGCGATGCCATCCGACGAAATCACGTAACCCAAAAAATGTACCGATTTCAGACCGAAGCAGCATTTGTCTGGGTTCAGCTTTACTCCTATCTCCCTAAGACGGAGAAACACTTGTTCTAATCTTTCTAGATGGTCCTCCCAAGTTTTTGAATAAACTAGTATATCATCCAAGTACACCAACATTATTTGAAATAGAAAGTCACTCATAGCACTCTGCATTACTCGCTGGAATGTAGCAGGTGCATTAGTTAGACCAAACGGCATACGGGTCCACTCGTACAGTCCCAGTGGAGAAATAAATGCAGTTTTATGTTGATCGTTGGGGTGCATGGCCACTTGGTGGTAGCCACTGGCCAAATCCAAGGTAGAAAAAAATCTTGCTCCCCCCAACGCATCAAGACATTCATCAATACGAGGCAAGGGGAATGCATCCCTTCTTGTGATATTGTTCAATTTCCGGTAATCACAACACAGTCTTATCTCCCCTGACTTCTTTTTTACCACTACTATCGGTGCCGCATACGGGCTAGTGCTGGTTGTAATAATTCCCTTTTTTAGTAGATCGTTCAGGTGTGCCTTCACCGCAGAGTAGTGACTCGGTGGTAATCTTCGATAAGGTTGCGCCACCGGCTTGTCTTGTAGTAAGGGTATCTGGTGTTTTATTACTTCCGTGTAACCCAAATCACCCTCGTACGAGGCAAATATATCCATGTACTTATTCAACAATTCATTTAGTTTTGGGTCCTCAGTTTCCGGGAATGTATATGATCGGCCATCCTCTTTCTTCACCTCGGCCGTCACATTGACCGACCTAACTGTTACTTCATTACTGCTGGTATTGCTCAGTTCGATGCACTGTGCCGACCTTTGTACCTCGACGTTCTGTGGTACTCCTACCAGAGTATTAGGCGGTATAAAAATTTCCTCATCCAAAACATTTGCCACTAGTCCTTGAACTAGTCCATTTTCCGCTGATGTGTATGTCCGCAGTAACACGACGCCTGCCCTCAGTGCGGCGCCACATGGTTCTATCATCACATCACCATTCACGCTTCTATCACCAATTTGTAATGTGATTGCCTTGACCGTGTTTGCCGGGACTGATATCCTTCCTCTGGTCTTGGCAAACCTGGCCAACTTGGATCCCCGACCTGGTGTGGTCGATCCGACAATATTTGTAAGAAATTCTGGCAACTGGCCAAGAATATTCATGCCCAACAGGCAAGGTATATTTGACACATTTGTCTCTAGGTTGTGTTTCGTAACGAACACCCCAACCTGCTTCAACCTATGTCCCGCCACCACGACATCCGCCAGAAAATAACCACAGTAAGGAATGGTTAGTCCATTAGCTGCCGTCAGGCGCATGCATGTGTCAGACCTCAACCTATGGTCTTTTCCTTTCATCCATTTGGTGTAAAAAATTTCCGTGATTGTCGTCACCTGGGAGCCTGTATCCACAATTGCCTTCACCGCGATGTCCCCAATCGTAATCACCATTTCGGGACAGACTCCCATCATTTTGCTTCTTGGGCCATAACCTCGCCCCTCTGTAGCCTGGCCCTGCCTTACAGAGGACGACCGTTTCCCTGGCAGTACCGTGCCATATGTCCGGGTTGTGAACAGGACAAACAAATTGGTCGACCGTCAGCCGTCCACCGGAGTGATGGACCGGCGGCAGAGTTTCTTCCAGGCATCTCTTCGGGGGGGCGAAGCCCCCCCGAAAAATTTTTACCGCCCCCCCGAACGAAATGAAATTTATATAATTTATATAGAAAATATATACTTTTAACAGTGTCCGCCCCCCCGAAGAAAGTTTACCGCCCCCCCGAAGATTTCAAGTGCCCCCCCGGAGAAAAAAGTCTGGAAGAAACACTGACCGGCGGGTCGCGGCCGTCCAACCTGTCTCTGTTTTGTACCGTTCTTTTCCTGATTCTCAGCTGTTGACCTGCTTTCTAACCTCTCCAATCTTTGGTCAACCTTATCCAGGTGGGCCAACAGTCGAGCCATCATGGTTTCCACCGTGCCGGTCCCTGTGGGTGGGGATTGTTTCCGTTCCGGCACAGAGACTTTGTCCACCGAACAGTTCGATTGGTCCTCATCCTCGGACCTGCGGATCGCTGAGTTCCTGACCTGAAGGAAGGTCAACTGCGGGTCTTTGTGGACCTCCTCTTTCAACTCTCTCCTTAAGATCGGGGTTGCTAGCCCCTCGATGAACTGGTCCCTCAGTAGGCGTACATCAATATCAGGTGTTTTGCCCTTTACCGAATCAAAGGCCCTGTTTATTCGGTGTGAATACTCCATCACACTCTCCGCCATTCTCTGCTTTACGCCTACGAACCCCGATAGCAGTTGCGATCCCGACCGTCTCTCCCCAAAGGTCTCCATAATTAGATCCAGCACCTTATCTGGATCTGATTGGACGGTTTTATCGTGGCATTTGACCTCTGCCCTAACCGTCTCTCCTATACTGCCCATCAGCAGTCTTAATCTTTCCTCTGGTGACATGTTTCTCGAGGCCCAGGCCGCTTTGACCTCCTCACTGAACCTGTTGGTTAAAGTTGGATCACCGTCCCCGTAAAATTTGTTAATGTGGGACTCTCTGGGCAGGACCACAATATGGGTCTGCTTCTCGTCCAGAGTAGACATTTTATTCCTTTAGTAAAAAAAAAAAAAAAAAGAGTTCTTTCTTACCGTGTGTGTATGAAAAAATTTTTCCTCGTTCCTCAATTTTCACTGTTCCTGAATGTCCGAATTCACACACACACTAAACACAGTTATGAACTAGGTTGACTATGGGTGCCTAACGCGGCAAGTCTCGTTGAATTCATCCTGTCCGCAGCGCCAAATGTTACGAGTCCCCGAGTCTATCCTGCCGACAACGCCAAATGTAACGAGTCTCTGGCTACCCTGCCGACAACGCCAAATGTGACCTTCCCGAGTCTAACCACTCATTCCACACAACATTGACCACAGCATAGATACTCGAAGATGCAGGTTCATTATTGATCCTTTTATTACATGAATCAAAGAATGCTTCACAATAATATAATGAATCAAGAGAGATGTTTCACAATAATAGTCTGAATCAACGGACCCCCAACAGTCCTCACTAGGCTTCATCTAACTGAATACACATGTCTAACGTCCTTCTTAACACAATATAACCAACTTGATACTGCCACACAGACTCACTGCGAGAGAGAGACTGACCGACTGACTGACCGAGAGAGACTTTCTGAGAGACCGAGAGCTCCGCCGTCGCCTTCCTTATATCCCCTTCATAATCGTACTCATATTCGGTCCTATCATAATCGTAATTGTAATCGATTCTAATCGTTACATCAGACTGTTAATTACGCCGCTTCTGTCGTACAGTCCGATTTTAATAAGCCACCTGCATCCTGTCACATCAAAGTTGACAGACCGTCTTTCGTATCGCTTCCCGAGATATTACGCCTTGGCATCAGCCAACACCTGCACTGTGACGTCAGACTGTAACACGTTATGTCTCTTGGTAACTTCCCCTAGTTACATATATATATATATATATATATATATATATATATATATATATATATATATATATATATATATATATATATATATATATAAAATACACGTATATAGAACGTGTTAAAAATTCGGCGCATTTTTTTGCTCATTTCGCTCCCTCTACAACGAAAACCTGGATACGCCTCTGAGGCCCCCATATGGGAGGCCCACACCTAGAAGACCCCCACTTGGAAGATCTCATCTAGAGACCCCACTTGGAAGATCTCATCTAGAGACCCCACTTGAAAGACCCCCCCCCACCAAGAATATATATCTCCCCCCCCCCTTACCTGTGATATGATCAACGACCCCCACTTGAGCAGGTGACACAGTAATAACATAGATAACCTATGGCTAACGTGAAGAATTAATTACATCTGATAGTAAACACTGCTGTCATCACCATTACATTTTCCCGTTCGTGTCTAAGACACATCGCGCAGGTGAAGTAGAGTTTATTTGTTTTAATAAACTCGGCATCGGAAGGGATAATGTGGTCAGCACTGTGCCCAGACGCCTGGGTTTCCTTAATTTGAGTCAGTACCCATCAGATCCGAACGAACTCAGAAACGTCCAACCGGCCCGGGATCTGAACTCGAGACTTTTAAGTTACGCAGCCGTAAACTCTACCATTCGACCACCCCGTTCCTTAAAACAATGCTGTACTAAAAAATTAACAATTTGTACTTTGTTGTTTATTCATTTTAAAACACAAAAGCAACCTGACACGTTTCAGCCGGATGTTTTGTTTTCGTATTCATGTATCGCAAGTATTTTACACAAAACAACAGGACTGCAGGATATAGATAACGTGTATTTTGAAGAGCAAAGAAGTTGGATTTTTAGGCTATTAAAGTACGTCTTATTACTGTAAAACTTGGATTCAAATGTATTGGCTACAGGAGGTTTGAAAAGAGTCTAAGTATTTCGAGTGAGAAAACTTTTTGCAGTAGAGTTTATCAGTATTGTTTTCGTAGACGTTGTATAGCAAGTCGTCAATGAAATAGAGTTTATCGTGAACTCAGCGTATAAATGGATAGGTGGTCTGTTCGATGGCTTAGTCGCCTCAACTTTCACTAACTTGTTCCAGGTACATATCATAGTTGGGTGGACTCACGGACGTCATACGGTCCCATCTCCAGGATCCGAACTCGAGAACTTCGGGTTAACAGTAATGTGCTCTACGGTCCAACCACTCTGTCCCACTGTGCGGCAGGTACGTAAGATTGCATGGCGTGTATAGAGCTAGGGATCTCAACCAAAGCATTACTTTTGTCTCTAGACCTGAGTTCGACCCTCTTTCACTGGATCCCAGTTCGACCCCTGACCTCTTCACCCTACTTTGACCCGGGTCTATTTCTCTGTTTACTTTTCCCCGTTCAAGGTTCCCTTAACCTAAAACATTAAGTCAATACCGGCGACTACTTCTTATTCCTCTCCGTTCCCTGTGGAGCTTAGTATCGATACCGCGCTTCACCAACGAATACGCCCTCTGAGATCCTTCCCACTTCGGGCCATGTCATTCTATTATCCCCTATCTTCTCAAGGTGATGATTTTTGCGGTCATATAACTTAAATAATGTTAGCCTTAAGTTTCACTATACATAACTTATCCGCCTCCTTTATCTCATCTCCCATTTCCACAGTTAAAATCTCCGCGTTATCTAATAAGAAAAAGTATGTTAAATATTCCGGGAGATCAAACAAAAGCTATGTAAATAATTTTTCACGAAATTTAATGGCAAACCATTTCAAATAACCTCTTTGTCCCCCCCCCCCCCCACCCCCTCCCGTAAAAAAGTATTTACCTGTCTAATATCCCAGCCAGTTCTCCCTTCTCGTGACCCGGATGTTGAGCGAACTAGGACACGTCTGTTTGTGTCGGGTGCGAATGTTGATTGCCGGGATATGAGAGAAAGAAAAAAAAACACTTGATAAACCAGGTAGTATTTCAGCTGGTGAGGCTGAGATTTATCCGTGAAAATTCCAACTCCGGATTTTTAAACATAAGTATCTGTGACCTGTGACCCCGTGTGTCCTGAGCACTGACGGGAAAGGATGACATGTGACCAGTGACCTACTTCATTTATAAGCTGCGCGGTTGCGCGGCCGCGCAGTAGTTTTCAACTGCCGCGTAGTGTTTTTTGTGTGTGTAAAATATTTTTCTAACACCGCGCACACAAAATACACGCAGCACACTGGATTTGTTTACCCTTAGAGGGAAAGTTGCCAGTAACATTTACTTCATCGAAGGGTTAAAGGCGATATCTGTGAAAGCCGCCCCCCCCCCTCCTCATCTACACACACACACACACACACACACACACGCACGCACGCACGCACGCACGCACGCACGCACGCACACACACACACACACACACACACGCCACCACCAACATGGAGACCCCTTGCGACGCCGCTGAGACAAAAAAAAAAATCACACCAAAAAAAGAGTTATCAGTCCTGCTCTGATAGTTTAAGACAAGCTTAAAAAACAACAAGCAACAACTAAGATTTTGTCTCGAGCAGATCAATTTTTCATCGATCATGATGCGTGACTCAAATCTGCGTCTTTCCAGTTCAATACTTTTCTATTTTTGTACATCACTCTCACTAATTTAGCTGTCTATACCGAGATGTGAGGTAAACTTAGGGCAAGAAAAAATATCGGAAAAACATAATTCAATGCTATCAAAACCACGTGAACAGTTATAATTTTGTAGGCCTACTGATGAATTAAATTATATCAGTGGCTATATAGATTATAGGTGTTTTATGATCTAACAATAAAGTTAAACACATACGCCGTGAGTCATAATAATAAAGTTACATAAAATGTTTTATTAAACATGACTTCAAAACACAACTATAAGTGAGTCATATAATAATTGTTTACAAAGTAGTGCAAATATATATATATATATATATATATATATATATATATATATATATATATATATATATATATATATATATATATGTGTGTGTGTGTGTGTGTGTGCGCGCGCTCACGTGTGTGTGTGTCTAAAGTTGAATGCATCATGTCACTGCTGTTTGTTAAGTTTGAGTACACTCACCTTCACGTTACTCACGTTTTAATTAAACTATGTGTCATCTGATCAGATATTTTAATTAAGACCGCGTGATGTGTCAGGGAGTGGGGGGTGGGGGGGGGCGAGGGTTATAATGTACCTTATCCCCACGAGGTGAGCACTTGTATCAGCCTCGGGTGAGCTACCCCAGGGGAGGGGAGCAACACCCTCGGTGACTCACGTACTCACTCGGACATGCACGTCCATCTTTCAGGCGGCGGAGCGTGACATCTACAAACGCTGACGGGGTCAAGGTCGTCGGTTCGTTGCCCAGCCTCTGACTCATCGTGTTATGAGGAGTCTGTTACTCCCTACCCCCACCCCACCCCTTCAGTTTAAAAAAATAAAAATAAAATTAAAATGGCATATGCACGTTAATGTTAAGTATAAAGATATTGAGAAAAAGCGTGCATAATATAGCCAACCCCCCCCCCCTCCTCCCCTGGCCCTATCCCACCCTAACCTCCCATCAACAGAAAGCTTAAAAAAACGAGTGTAGTATAATTTCGCGAGTTTTGTATGTAAATGTAATGTATGATACATATTGAGACAGAACGCGCAACAACAATTTGTTGTGAGTCATACGGGAGGCTGTACATGTAGACTGCTAGGTCAGTTCAAACTGTTATGCTATGTGTCGTAGATATACAATGTACCCTCAATAGGGACTTATAAAACAAAGACTGTTAGGTCAGTTCTGGTAGAGTATGTGTCATAAATTTACGATACACTGACCAGTGGCGTAGCGAGGTAGGGTGTCACCCGGTGTGGCACTTAATGGTGTCACCCCCCTTCCCGGGGACAAACGTTCAATTTTCGATTTGCACCCCCCTCAAACTTTCGATTTACACCTCCCCCCCCCTCAAACTTCCGATTTGCACCCCCCTCAAACTTTCGATTTACATCCCCCCTCAAACTTTCGATTTGCACCCCCCCCCCTCAAACTTTCGATTTGCACCCCCCCTCAAACTTTCGATTTGCACCCCCCCCCCCCTTAAATGTTTCTCAGGGGTCGGCGTGGTCGAGTCGGTAAAGCTCATGGTTGCTAAACCGAAAAGTCTCGAGTTCGAACCCTCGGGCAGATGAGGCTCGTTAGCTGGGGACAGCCACTCTTCTAGGAGAGACAACTCCAAAAATTAAACAACTGCTGCCTTGTAGTTTGTTCTTGGTTAGACAAAGGCTATGGAAGCAAATCCAAAAAGAAAAGCAGGCTGAAATCGGAGTCAATGGCCTCAATGGCGCATAACCAGTTGACACGTAACGCTTAATGGTGTTAGAGACGTGGTCGAGTCGGCAAAAAGCTCATGGTTGATAAATTCGAGCAAAGTCTCGAGTTCAAACCCACTGGTCGATAAATCTCGATCCCCTTCAACACTAATAATTAAGAACGAAGAAGAACAAGAAATGTTTCTCTATATATTTTGCTATTTTTTGCCTTGGTGTTACCCCCCTAAATGGTGTCACCCGGTGCGATCCGCACCCCCGCACCCCCCTTGCTACGCCTCTGACACTGACAATGGTGATTTATAAAAGAAAGACTGGTCAATTGTTAGTTCTATCATTGTATGTGTCATATATTTACAATACACCGACAATGGGGATATATAAAAGAAAGACTGTTAGGTCAGTTGTAAGTTCTATTATTGTATGTGTGATAGATTTACGATACCCCGACAATGGGGATTTATAAAAGAAAGACTGTTGACCAGCATTTCCTACTATGTTATTCAAGATCTACGTATAATGGGGATTAACAAAAGAAAGTTAAAACAATTTTGCTATAGTATGTGTCATAAATTTACGGTATGCCTATAAATGGGGATTTATAAAAGAAAGACTGTTAGGTCAGTTGTAAGTTCTATTATTGTTTGCGTGATAGATTTACGATACACCGACAATGGGGATTTATAAAAGAAAGGCTGTTAGGTCAGTTGTAAGTTCTATTATTGTATGTGTGATAGATTTACGATACACCGACAATGGGGATTTATAAAAGAAAGGCTGTTAGGTCAGTTGTAAGTTCTATTATTGTATGTGTGATAGATTTACAATACACTGACAATGGGGATTTATAAAAGAAAGACTTTAATGTTAGACCGGTTCTGTTATTGTATGTGTTTAGATTTACGATACACCGACAATGGGGATTTATAAAAGAAAGACTGTAATGTTAGACGGGTTCTGTTATTGTATGATTCATAGAGTTAAAATATTGCTATAATTGGAGATTATAAAACAGAGACAAGTTCTGCTATTGTATGCGTCATAGATGTTTAATGCACCTAAATTTTTGTAGCAGTTGTCCAGGAAGTTAACACTGATCTTTGTGTGAATAATGGGAATTTTCGGGGCACTGGTCATTAATTAACCTTGAGAATCGTGGTGTGGTTACTAGCCATTTCAACTTATTTCGTCAAGTTTTAAAATAAGCCGCTTAGAAAAAAGTTTTTTTTATCTCAGTTTTCTCAACTTTGATACGTTTTAGTAGCCAAACTGTAAATGTTTCTTTAGTTAAACACACAGATAAAACACCATGTTTTGTGGTATTTAATGCAAATTGTCACCTTTAACAACAAGCATATTTGAAAGGAGTACTCAATGGAAAAAGTTCACAGAAATGATATCGGCACCTAAGCTAAAGTTACTTTAAACACGAAGAAAAAAAATAGCTGAGATGTTTGTAAGAGAAGATTTGGATAGAAAAGACTATAAGAAACTGTATTCTGGTATCGATACTATAAATAAATTAGTAGAAAAGTATTGCTAGAAGCAAATGGTGATATCGATCCTTAAAATTACGAGAAATCTCATGCTAGAAGCAAGTTTTAGTATCGATACTTTCATTGAATTGGAAGAACAGACATGCTAGCAGCAAGTACTGATATCGATTCTTCAATCAAATTAGGAGGACAGTCATGCTAGAAGCACATGTTGGTGTCGATACTTCAAATTAGGAGAAGTATCATGCTTGAAGCTAGTGTTGATATCGATACTTTAATTAAACAGTCATTCTAGAAACACGTGTCTATTGTTGGCTTTGTTAAGTTTCTTTACATTAAGGGTACGAAAAAATGCCAAGATTCTTGTCATATTCCAAGAGATATAAATAGAAAAAAAGTGGGTTAGGTTTTTTTTTTTCGAGAGGTGCGGTGTGAAAGAGTGGGAAGATTCAATGAAGTGTGACGGGAATTGAGGTGAGTCTCGAGAGTTCACGCATCACGCGCCATTATGAATGAGAACTGCCAATCATTAACGCCGTTAGGGATTGTACTGATTGTGTTGATTGCGTCATAGCCAGCAGACAAATGCACCGAGTCCCTGGTTAAATCATTCCAACGTTCTTAAAGACGGGTGCTTGCAATCAGTGACGGAGTAAGTCTCATCAGACGGCAGCCAGTTTTATTTCAAGCAACTCTTGGCTTCCCTCCATGTGTTTCTTTCAGGTTTTTTTTCTCCAGGGGGGGGGGGGGTACTTAAAATTGGAAGGGGGGGGGGGCGGACTTAATTTTCCGGGGGGGGGGGGCGGACACACTGGTAAAAGTATATATTTTCTATATCAATTATATTGTGTGTGTGGGGGGGGGGGGGGAGACGTTCTACGAAATAGAAAAAACATAGAATTTAGATCATAAGTGTTGTCGTCGTCCCCTTCCACCTGAAATTTCAAGCACTCCTCCCAGAAGCGTCATCATGTGTCACCCCACCCCTCGGAGAAATATGCCTGAAAGAAACCCTGGCTGTAGCCAGCTAGTATCTTCACATTTTTAACATGATACCAACCATTTCTTTCTAGCTATACTAAGATGTAGTCATTTCAATTCAATAGTCACAAGAGACTCGGAATAACTAATTCGGCTCTGTTTACATACAGTTTAAAAAAAAAACTCACTCTTTAATATACGCTTGTATAAAGACACCTATAATACTGCAAGTTATGAATCAATCAGGTAGTGACGGCGTAGAGATTTTTTCTTTGGCCGGTCTAATAGTTCAGTTCCGCATGAGTGATTTTCTTTTATGTAACGCGTAAGTGTAACAAACTTGTCAGGTGTCGATACACGTGACCCAGATAAACAGAGCGTTTGTGTGACTCGGACCACCGACCTGAAACCGTACGTCCAACACGTGCTGGGTACTGGAATGTGCTGATTATCAATGGGAGCGGTAGGTAGACGAAAAAGAACTTTAATTCTTTTGGCACGGTGCCGTAGACGGTAAAAGCTCTGGGGTTTTTTCTAGCCACGTTACATCACTGCTATTTATAGCTATTTTTAGCACCTGACCCAGATTTTTGCAAGTCACGGTTATGCAGACGTTCGGAACGTACGCTGGGCACCTTGCCAATTTCCGGAACCTTTTTTTTTCTGTTACTCAATCGGTTTTTTGATTTGTCACAGTGAATCTTAGATTTTTGTGAGTGGTGTCTTAAGCATTATTTTTACTCAATCGATTTTATGTTTTGTCACAGTGAATCTTAGATTTTCGTGTGCGGTGAAAAAAAACAACACTTTTTTAAAAAAAGCTATTTTTTAAAGTAGTAAAAAGTAATAAATCCTATATTGGTGTGTATTATAAACACCCCTTTACTCAGGGCAACTTGCCACGAATTCAAATGAATAGATTAATAACAAGTTGAACGCTTCTTTAAAATAATTACAATTTAACGTAAGCTTTACTTTTCTTCAAGCTATCCTACATCTTGTAGTCTATCATTATCATTTTTTACAATTTAAAATAACAACAGCGGAAGAAACTTCTCTATTTATTTATTTGTTACCAATTTTAAAAAAATATTCAAATTTGGTTCGAAACAAAAATCGCTAGTTGGCAAGTACCAAAACGAGAACTTGGTAACCTAGTTTTTATAACTTACAAGTCTTATTGTCAAAGCGAATCTTACATTGGTGTGGATGGTGTCTGAAACACCTGTATTTTTTAAGAACACTATTAGGTGTGTGTAATGGGTGCAGAGGCGTAGCGACCCTTCCCGGCGCCCGGGGACAAACTTTCGATTTGCACCCCCCCCCCCTCATACTTTTCATTTGCACCCCCCCCCCCCCCCCTCAAACTTTCGATTTGCACCCCCCCTCGAACTTTTCATTTGCACCCCCCTCAAACTTTCAATTTGGCGCCCCCCCCCTAAGGTCGGCGCCCGGGGACATATGCCCCTCCCGCCCCCCCCCCCCTCGCTACGACTCTGAATGTGTGGTGCTATAGACATGTAGAGGTGCATTAAAACTCAGAACATCGTGACTGGCTTCAGGCTCCTCTGCTCCCTGTTGATAACATTCTAAAACCCAACACATAAAACAAATAAATAAACAGTTGATGAGGTTATATACGACATGGCTTAGCGAGGTAGATTATGTATTTGTATTTGCAGATTATGAATTTGTGAATTCGACAGTACCAATGCTGTCACTGAAAATATTTGCTTTAAAACACTAAAAATCCTCCTCCCCCCCCCCCCCCCTGAAAGCAGCCTCCTCTTAGTTAAGTCCCCTAAGTTTAAAATAGTTTTAAACTAAATTATCTGCCCCTAATAGACTAAACCCGTCTCTACGATTGTAAACATTTAGCGTGAACCACAGCTCACCAGACCATATGGGGGTGGGGGTGGTTGCGATATGCCTAGAGAGGAAGAGAGGGAATTGCTAGGCGCGCTTACAGCTTTGTGTTTTCTAACGTCTCCAAGAAGAGAATTATATATATAGATATTTTCTTGTATTTGGTGGCCCAGGGTTGGGATTTGAGTCAGTGTTTTATAATTACTGTTAGGTTTAGAACTAAAGATGCTGATAGTACCGGAGTTAAGTTTCTGGGATGCTATGATAATAATACAACAGCTTTGAACGTATGTTTTCTTAAAATCCTTGAAGTTGTTGTCGGTGATTTAGGTTCGTGCATACAATGTAAACACAAGTGGGGAGATAAGGAAAGGGCGGGGAGTTCAAATATAGTACCGTTGTTGTTGACACATGTCCAACTTTGACTGGTCCAATTTAGTCTATGTTACGTCAACACATTCCTGTCTACATCTGCACGTGTCAGGAGAATGTGTTATTAGACAACTGTTTGTCAACTTGTCGGGTCCTGGATTCAAAACAACAAAACTGCATCACGTGATAGTTGTTGATGTTGGATGAAATATTTACAAGCACAGGACGTTACAAATGCCACGTAAACAGCCGGGCCAGTTATTGTTTTGTATCGGGAAATAACAGTCAATTTTTTTTCCATTGTAAACATTTTTTTTAGCTTTTAATGTCAGAAAATGCTATTTAGTACGAATGTGAAATCTGATTGAAATATTGAAATTGTTGCTGGTGGCGTTTTTTTTTTTTATTTTTCTGTCATTTCCTTCTTGATCTTTAAACGTTGGTCTTTTATTTGTCGGTGTTTTAGTGGTCGGCATTTAGGTTGTCGGTCTTTTGATTGTCGGTCATTTGGCTGTCGGTGTTTTGGGTATTGTTGTATCAGCTGTTGGTTTATTGATTTATACTTTTTTAAAGCCATAGGCTTGATGTTTATCAGCTTTGTACATTAAGTTATCGATGAATCCAATCATTTTCACAATCAAACTCGAAAACACCTGGTACTGATAGGTTTCATAACAGACATGCACAAACTTTCAGAGAGCGAATGGCATTTAATTGATTTTTATAATATAGGATATTGCTGTGGAGAAATGCTAACGCAAATATTTCAAAACCCGCTGCTATTTTTAGCCGCCGTTGTTGTCTTTAACCTCTCAATCGATGGTTTCATCAGACAGAATTTCTCCCAGTCTGTGGGTGACTTCCGGACGGCGAGTCTGTCGTCAGAAAACAGACAGAGGTCAGCGCAACCGTCACACTTGCTCAGCGCGCAAGTCGGGCAAGACGTCGGTCAATGCCCCAGACCTAACCACACAGCCCGATGCTATTCTAACAAACGGTTGAACCCCGGGGGAGGCGGGGGGGGGGGGGGGGGAGTGGGGGAGTAGGTCGTGGCGGCAAGTCTGCGTGTGTTTGATGAGAGAAGGGATCGATAGAGTCTCCGCGCGACAATCAAATATGGATATCTCAACATCTAACTGAATGCCATGCAAATCTAGAGGAAAATATTGTTATACTAAGCATAACAGGGTAGAGGCTAGCATTGTGATAATTAGATAGAGATATCTCAACATCTAACTGAATGCCGTGCAAATCTGGAGGTAAAAGTTGTTATACTGAGCACATTGGGGTAGAGGCTAGCATTGTGACAATCAAATATGAATATCTCAACATCTAACTGAATGTCATGCAAATTAGAAGCACAATTAGTATAAAACACAACAAGGTAGAGGCTAGCATTATTGTAACCATCACATATGAATATTTTAACTTCTAGCTCATCTAGTGACATATTGGTTATACAAACAAGAGAATGACATTATTATGACAATATGGATACCTCTACATCTAACAGACTACACAGACATCCAGAGACACATACATGCTCTGCACAAAAAAGGCAGATACTGGCTAATCACGACAACCGCACTAGCGTAACTCAACGTCTAGATACGACTATCAGAACATTGAACCAAACGCCTTAGAAAACTGATAACGTTGGCGTATTTATGTTTGGCTTCTGGTTCCATACAACACACAGAGAGTCTGGCTTTGTGTGTAAGATTATATGACATCAAACGTGTGTTATTGTTTGGTCTTTATCGCATTACTACCTGCATGCATCTCGTATTTCCGATAACGTTAAACATTCATTGACATGAGCGCTAGGTCAATACGTAAACCTAATACTAACCCAATCACTTCACATTGATGTGTGGAATTCGAATAGTTTATATTTCAGAGGGTTATTTTTTACATTGTTAATGATTATACAATTATAATTTGTTTTCACAAATTTTAACATACCTAGAATGACCAACTGCAGGCCACATCCAACTATAGTCACCGAGGTCAGGCCACACCCACCTATAATCACCGAGGTCAGGCCACACCCACCTATCTTTACCAAGGACAAGCCACACCCACCTATAGTCCCCCAGGTCCGGCCTCACCCAACTATAGTTACCAAGGTCAGGCCACACCCACCTATCTTTACCAAGGACAAGCCACACCCATCTATAGTCTCCAAGGTAGGCCACACATAATCACCAAGGTCAGGCCACACCTATAATCACCAACCAACCTATTACTCTTTTTACCAAAGCGAACTCTCCCCCCCTTCCCCCCGAACCCAAAGAACCGCCTCTGATTCTCGATCCACTCTAAGTTATTTCTAAGAATCCCACCCTTTTACTACCCCCCCCCCCCCACCCATCAACGCCCAACCACACACCATTTTCAAAACCAGTGGAAAATTTTGACCATATGATAAGCACGAGTGTATAGAATTCAGATCAAGGTTAAAATTAGCATAGCATTTTTCTAAAAAAGACGTACGTGACATGTTTAAATGACGTAACCCCCAAGCTCAAGGTCACTCACTTGAGATCAACGTGACATGCAGCAGACGTCGAGCAAACGGAAGTCCTCAAATTTTTTGTTGGGGGGGGGGGGGGTCTCAGCAAAACTAAAAGGACACGCCTTATTATTTCATTCAGAGATACAGATTTTAGCTGTACCAAAACCAAGTAAGATGTACCGATACCCAGTATAGCTGTCTCGATACCCAAGGTCGCCGCGTCTAGATAAAGATAAGTTGTACTCATACCCAAGATGTATCGATGTACGATGGTAACAGTATCGATACCCTAGGGAGCCGTACCAATACCCAAAGTAGCCGTACCGAAAAAGCAAGGCAGCCGATAACCAAGTTAAAAAAAAAGTTCCCTTTTCAAACCTGACGGTCCATGGGGCAAGTGTAGTAGAGTTCACTTGTTTCTGTGACCTCGGCATATGAAGAGATAGTGTGGTCGGCACTATGCCCAGCCGCCTTTACTTTCCCTAACGTGAGTTAGGTACCCATCAGAGTTGGGTGGACTCAAGGACGGTCTACTGACTTGAACCCTGGTTCAAACTCGAGACTTACAGGTTAGCAGTCCAGCTCTCTACCGCTAGACCACTCCGTCCCATAACCAAGGTAGCCGTATCGATATGCAAAGTAGCCGAATTGATACACTAGGTAGCTATATCGATATAAAAGGTAGCCATACCAATACTAAAGGGAGCAGTACCGAAGCCCAATGTAGCCGTACCCAATATCAAAAGCCCTTTAGGACCTCCCATTAATCGACTCTAACGCGGTTTTAGTCACCCCCCCCTCCTCTCTTTTCTGCAATAGCCCTACATGGTAAATGCCAGCACACCATCCAATCCCCCCCCCCAACCTACTGATCTACATCACATATGGTCACAACATAATGACCCCTATCACTTAATGCATGACTTGTAATTCAATAATAGGGCTGGTAAGTAGGTCACCAACCAGATCTACGGCTCAATAAAACCTGCAAGAGCCATATAACTGGTTGGTGACCTACTTACCAGCCCTATTACTTACCTATGTGACAATTCTAATAACCCTTGTAACGAATGCAGCGACCCAATGCACTGAACAACACATACACATTAGGCTGTGCTATTGAATATATCACCACACTATAGACCACTTCAAGCTATCGATAGCCATCTTACTTCATACAACATCAAAGACAACCTTATCGAGTTATCGATTCTTTAGCTAAAAAATCAATCAAACGATTGATTGATTTTTATCGATGCGGCAGTCGTTAGTCGGGCTGGAGACTGGACTACTACGTCAGCACTTAACTTGATCCCTGTGCCAGATAAAAAATGCAGGGGTGCTGACAGGGAGGGGGAGACACGGGATTTTTGTACAGGGATGTCAATTATATCACTGCTCGAAAACTTAGTTGTGTAATTACTTGTGTTATTCTTGATTTCCGAACGCGATTAAATAAAATAATGAATTATTTATCATTCCATTAACAATGGTAACTTTTTAATCTAAAATTTAGAATTAGTTAAGTTGAGTAATCTCACGCCTCCACTGCGCGACCCTCAGTGACCTCGGCATATGAAGGGATAGTGGGTCCAGAACTGTATCTTATACTCTTATACTTTTACTAACCAGTGTTTCTTTCAGGCATCTTTTTCCGGGGGGGAGGGGGGGTGCCGACTCTGACCCCTGGCTGAAGCAACCCCCCCCCCCCTCGAACGACATCGAATTTATATAGAAAATATATTTTTACAAGTGTCGTCGCCCCATTCCCCCCCCCCCCCCCCCCGGAAAAAAAGTTCGGAAACACGGTCCCTAACGTGATTCAGGTACCCATCACGCTTGGTGGTTAACCTGTAATGTTAACACCAAAAGATGTGTATGTTAACAAATTACTGTGTTATTTAAAAAAAAAACCCTTTTAAAAAATAAAACAAAAGAGTCATAACTCTAGTGAACTTCGGCCACACTTGACTCTGACGTCACCCATTTGTCAAGACGGATAACCCTCAAGTAATCAAGCTGCGTCCATTCACAACTCCACCCCCGTACTGCGAACTTCAATTTCCTCCCCCGTTGACGCAAGCATTTCGAAAGTGGACGACGCTACTTCCGGTTATGTCTGTCCCGTGTTTTAAAATTAGCGTCTCGGGATTTTTTAACAGCTTGAGACAGTAACCGAGTTTTTTTTTTTTAAATTTTAGACCCCGTGTTTTAAATGATGTTGCAGTAAATTTTTTAGAAGCGAGTTTTTAATTTTTTGCAGTAATTTTTTTTAATGACACCGAGTTTTAAACGTTTTGCAGTAATTTTTTAGACCCCTATATTTAAATGCTTACATTTTTTTAGACCCCGAGTTTTAAATGTTTACAGTAATTTTTTTAGGCCCGAGTTTTTGAACAGTTTTGCAATAACTTTTTTAGACCACGAGTTTTAAATGTTTACAGTAATTTTTTTAGACCCGAGTTTTGAACTGTTTTGCAATAAATTTTTTAGACCCCGATTTTTTAACTGTTTTGCAGTAATCTGTTTTTGGATCCCGAGTGTTGAACCGTTTTACAATAATTATTTGAGACCCCCGAATTTTAAATATTTTGCAGTAACACGATCAGCTAGGTTACGACCTTGTTTGACAAAAGCCTATTTTTTCTTTTTACTTGAATGTTTCCCGTAGGTGATGTGTAACAGTGGCGGAACTAGAAAAATAGGGCCACCCCGCAAAAAATTCTTTTGGGCCCCCCATATGGCAGAGGCGTAGCGACCCTTCCCGTCGACTGGGGACAAACTTTCGATTTGCACCCCCCCCCCTCAAAACTTCTCACTTTGCACCCCCCCCCCCCTCAAACTTTCGATTTGCACCCCCCCCTCAAACTTTCGATTTGCACCCCCCCCCCTCAAACTTTCGATTTGCACCCCCCCTCAAACTTTCGATTTGCACCCCCCCTCAAACTTTCGATTTGCACCCCCCCCTCAAACTTTCGATTTGCACCCCCCCCTCAAACTTTCCACTTTGCACCCCCCCCCCTCAAACTTTCACTTTGCACCCCCCCCCCTCAAACTTTCGATTTGCACCCCCCTCAAACTTTCGATTTGCACCCCCCCCCCTCAAACTTTCGATTTGCACCCCCCCCCCTCAAACTTTCGATTTGCACCCCCCCCCCCCTCAAACTTTCGATTTGCACCCCCCTCAAACTTTCGATTTGCACCCCCCCCTCAAACTTTCGATTTGCACCCCCCCCCAAACTTTCACTTTGCACCCCCCCCCCTCAAACTTTCGATTTGCACCCCCCCTCAAACTTTCGATTTGCACCCCCCCCCCTCAAACTTTCGATTTGCACTCCCCCCTCAAACTTTCGATTTGCACCCCCCCCTCAAACTTTCGATTTGCACCCCCCCCTCAAACTTTCGATTTGCACCCCCCCCCTCAAACTTTCACTTTGCACCCCCCCCCCTCAAACTTTCGATTTGCACCCCCCCTCAAACTTTCGATTTGCACCCCCCCCCCTCAAACTTTCACTTTGCAACCCCCCCCCCCCCTCAAACTTTCGATTTGCACCCCCCCTCAAACTTTCGATTTGCACCCCCCCCCCCTCAAACTTTCGATTTGCACCCCCCCCCTTGCCATATATATATATATATATATATATATATATATATATATATATATATATATATATATATATATATATATAATATATATATATATATATATATATATATATATATATATTAATATATATATATATATATATAAATTAAGGTCGGTCGGATGTGGGCCCCTAAACTGCCCCGGGCCCCCCCCGCACTGCGGGGTCTGGCGGCACTGTAGTTCCGCCCCTGATGTGTAATCCTTCTAAACCGAATTTCACCCCCCCCCCCCATCACAATAGGCCAGATACCCATTTAAATAACGTCTCCATTGTTCTATATCTTAGACTCAGAGGCGTCGCGAGGCGGGAGTGAGGACCGCACAGGGTGACACCATTTAGGGGGTGGGGGGGTGACACCACGGCGAAAAGTTGCCAAATTTGGAGAAGAAATATGCTTTTTGACAGTTCAATTTTAATGATTAATTAGAGTTTTATTATTTTTAGAAATACAAGATGTATCAAACCTGACGCATTCTACCCCAGCCCCCCCCCACCCCACTTTCTTTTTAAGTCACAAAAGTTTAACTGTGTATAAGCACACAGGATCAGAGGCGTAGCGACCCTTCCCGGCGCCCGGGGACAAACTTTTCGATTTGCACCCCCCCCCTCGAGATTTCGATTTGCACCCCCCCTCAATTTATTTATTTATCAATTAATTTATTTTTCAAACCCATTTTGGCGCCCCCTAAGGTCGGCGCACGGGGACATATGTCCCCCCCCCCTCGCTACGCTACTGCACAGGATATCAACATTTATTACATATCTTTAATGATATCAATAACGATATATATCTTACTCAT